>NW_011888915.1:2659756-2674699 GCF_000151845.1 Pteropus vampyrus
TGTGTGTGTGTGTGTGTGTGTGTGTGTGTGTGTGTGTGTGTTACATATTTACCTAGAAAAATTAATATTTTTCTAAAACAAAGAAAAGAATTCTGTAAAAATATGACATTTTTCTAAATCCAAGAAAAGGATTCTGTAAAATAAGGTAGTTGGAATAACTTTAAAGTCCTTTCCAGTCTAGAATTCCATGTCTGTTCATTCATTTATTCATTCAGTCATTCATCTTTCCAAAGTGCTCGAGCACCTGCCCCCAACCAGGTCCTGGCCATGGCCCTGTAGGTACAGAAATAAAGATTACCCTTTTAGACCTCAAAGCTATCTGGGCTCCTTTGGGAAAGACAACAAGTTCATATCCAGGGGGCTTTTGGAGTGTGGAGGTGAAAGCACAGCCAGGGGATACAGAAAGGTGATTTGGACAAGGAGAAGAAAGTGTGCTCATGTACCACTTAAATATAATTCAGTAATGAATTTCTGTGGGAAGTATGATTCCTATGGGAAGACCAGTGCTCCTCCACTGGATCATAAACTTCTGTATCGTGTTAGGCAAAAGAGCTCACTTCGTTAAGGCAGTTTCCTCATCGGGATGGTGAATGATAATAGAATTATCACTATTTAATAGGACTATTTAATAAGCTTGGAATAAAATGATGTATGTGGAGTACCTGGCACCGGTAAGTAAGTACTTACCAAAAGTCAGTTTAATCAGGTGTTGGATGTGGGTATCCTAGTTGAATAAGGATTCAGTATTAAAGTCTGGGAGACTTGAGTACAAATCTAAGCCCTGTCATTTACTAAGCATGTGATATTGGAAAAGGGACTTCTCAGTCCCAGCCTCATCATCTTTATCAGTTAAATGGGAATAATAATACCCACTACACAGAATTCTCGCAAAGATTAAAGAAGATGGTGTATGTAGAATCATTGGCTCTTAGTAATCGTTTTTTTTAGAGGTTTTTATCTTTCCTTAATTCCTTTCATTCTTTCATTTCTATTGCTCCTTGACTGAAAACTTCTATAGAGCCCCTCATTCACGTATTTACTTATTTGTTTAAAAAATGTTTATTGTGTGGTAAATTTCATCCAGACTTCAAGACCAGTCTTTAAGGAGATTAGCCCCAATATTTTATCTGATTTATGCCATCACTATCTTTCTCCTGCTGTGGCCCCAGTATTAGTGGACTCAGCTCTCTATCAACACATGCTTCTCTGCCTTTGTCTCTTTCTGCTCTTTTGTGACAGGCTCTTCTCTATGAGATGAACACTTGACAAGTCAGCATGGTCACCGCTCCAAGGACATCAGGGGCAAACTCTAAAAGAGTGAGTTTTCAAAGAATGATGGCCTCTGGAGCAGGTGTGTGGCCAAGGGTAGAAGGGCATGTTGCTAGGTTGTCTACTCATTTAATTCTCACCTCACCTGTGCATGTCAAGATCTGTCCCTCAGCGTGACACCTCTCAGAGAGCATAAATAACTGCTGGGAAAGTCATTTTCTCATCCTTTGTTTTCTGCCTGCTTCAAGCTCTCTCTTGCCATTCATGGCCTTCAATTGCTTACACGATTGAATTGTGTGTAGTAGCTCAGGTGTAATGCAGTTTTGATGGCCTTTATTTAGTTTGGTGGTGATGAGCTTATTTCATGTAATTCAGATTTTTGTAAAATCTACTTCTCCAAAGGAAAAATTATTTAAGTCTGTTAGAAGATTGTGTCTCTAAACTCTTTGTCCTCAAATACTTAATTCCCTATGATCACTTTTAGAAGCAAAATAATATCCTAAGATCATAAACAACAAATTTATAATCCAGAACCAAGTTCAAGGTTCTTTCCTGCTTTTGAATCTAGGTATTCTGTGTGCAGCGATTATGTGTAGGTGAGGTTGCGGTGGCACTTTCAAGCTTCTGCACCTGCAATTTTTGAATTTAAGCCACAGCTGCCAAATTTCTATCATAAAAGACATATGCTAAAAGAAGAGGGTTAATCTCACACCTGTTACAATAGCTATACTCAACAGGACAAGTAATAGCAAATGCTGGAGAGGATGCTGAGAAAAAGGAACCCTCATACACTGCTGGTGGGACTGCAAATTGGTACAGCCACTATGGAAAACAGTATGGAGGTTCCTCAAAAAACTAAGAATTGATCTACCATGTGATCCAGCAATCCCACTGCTGAGTATTTACCCCAAAGTCTTAAAAACCCATATCCAAAAAGATATTTGCACACTGATGTTCATCGCAGCATTATTCACAGTGGCCAGGACATGGAAGCAACCAAAGTGTCCTACAATAGATGATTGAATAAAGAAGCTGTGGTACATATATACAATGGAATATTACTCAGCCATAAGAAGAGATGAAATACTGCCATTTGCGACAACATGGGTGGACCTCGAGATAAGCGAAATAAGCCAGATTAAAAAAGTTGAAAAACAGATGATATCACTTATAGGGGAGATATAAACCTAAAAGCAACAAATGAACAGAACAAACAGAGACTTACGCACATGGACAGTGGACTAGTGGTTACCAGAGGGTAGGGGGTGGGGCAGGAGGGGAGAGGTAGATGGGGTAAAGGGAATCAAATATAGGGGGATAGGGAGAGGATGAAGTGGGTAAAGAGGATCAAATATATGGTAGCTGAAGGAAACTGGACTTTGGGTGTTAATCACACAATAGAATATATAGATGTCAAACTATAATGTACACCTGAAAATTCTATAATTGTATTAACTAATGTTACCCCAATAAACAATATTTATGGCACAAAAAAATAAAAATAAAAATAAAATAAAAAAGAGAGTTAGAAACACATTTTTACCTCTCATTTCTTAAGAAAGAAATGGCCTAATTGATGTACTTGGATGAGATTGAGAACTGGTGAGAAGTGTTAGATGCACATTTTAGTCTACTGGATTCCAGAAAGCCACGCAGAACAATGTGCATGACTCCAGAGGTTACCGCGTAGATCACATGGCATTTTTTTGTACGTGGCTCTGAAAAATAAAGACGGACTTATTAATACATAACTACACAGTCATTACATATTTATGCTCTATAGAATACATAATTAGAGCAACGCTGACTTGTATAATTTATCGTTAGTCAGCGTGGTTAAGACTGTTCAGATAACTATGTACTGTAATTATGTGGTAATTGCCATTCTTTGAGTAAAAGTAGTAACCGATAAAGTGAAAACTGGCAAGTAATTGCTTTATAATTATTTTGGGAAAGGAATTGTTCCAAGTAAACAACTGGAGATAAACAAATGCATCTTTCATTTGATTGGCAATGCTAGCTAGCTATGAGAAGCCCTGCAGTCATATCAAGATAAATTCCATGCTATTTTTATTTATTCATCACTTTTTTTTTTACTTTAAGCCACCTGGTCAGTAGAATAATTTCCATAGAATAAATCCTACTTATGGTTCTTTTAGTGGTTATCATTAGCGGTTGCTTTCAAAACTGGATGCAAGTTAATTCAGAACAGAGCAAAACCTTATTAATTAATTAATTTATTTTCATCTCCCTTCGTTGTTTCCTTAACGATGAGTTGTCATTACCACAAATGCTGCACTAAGCTTATCATACAATAGGATCATTTCCATTTGCTATTTTTAATAATTGCTGGGACAACACTTTCTATGCCTAGACTTCTTTGTTGTGAGATTTTCTTTCTAGAAGAAGGTTTAAAAGATTTCCCTTAGAGAGATTCTGATTTGCTATAGCTACTAATTTATTTGGTACCAGAGGGGATGGTATAGGGAAAGATAGATCATTTACTCAAGCATGTCTTCTAAACTGTCTTGTGTTCTACAAATGTGCAATTTCTTTAATATTTATTTATTTAATCACTACTAATTAGATCAATGGGGAACATTTTTTTGTTCTCAAATTGGTTTAAGAAAAAAAAAAAAGACAGTTGTAAACTAATTAAACCCATGTTGGCTTAACATCCCCTTTCCCACTTGTTTCCCATTCCCTTTTGAAATTCAGGTAACATAATTGCATGCATCTCCAGGAACTAAACCAATAAGGATCAATGCTTTTTATTATTGCTTGAGGTTACTCTAGCCTGCTATTTTCCTGAAAAATCTTTGTGTTGCAGGTAATGTAAAAGGCAGTGGGATGTGAATAGCAATTAGACAGAATGGTGCGTATAAATGAATGTGTTAGTCTGCACCAAGTTTCAATCAATGCACAACCCAGTAAAGGGTTAGAGTCTGTGGAGCTCATGGAGCCATATTAGATAAGTTAGTTTTTAAAATTATTTACTTATTTGCTATTTGTGATAAAGACCAAAGGATATTCTCAGTTTACTACAGAGTAAAAAAGACTGCTGAAGAAATGTAGGAATATTATTCTGCCATTGATATAAAAATAATAAGCTGTTGATCTATGATTGTTAATACAAACACTGTCGCTGGAAGGATACGCAAGAAACTGGTAACAAAGTTTGCCTTTGAGAAGGGATCACAGCATCAAGATGAGAGGAAATAGACTTTCTAATTAATGTATTTATTTTCACATATACATATTTTACCTTCTCAGAATCTGTACATACATCCATATATATATATATATATATTTATATATATATATATTTTTATATAGATTAGAAGAGTACCTGATACTAATAAATACTCAGTGAAGATTTGCTATTATTCCTATTGTAGTGAGTCATCTAAAAGCTGGCCCATGACAGATACATTGGTTGTACTTCACTAAAGCTGGTTTTACTTTATGACACCTACAGTTCCAAGTACCCTATCTAAGATGGGCCTAGTTGAAATCATCAGTGCCCAGGAAGGTCACCTTCAGAGTCTTATTGAGCTGCAGATCCAATGGGGAAGTGTAAAGATATCAAATGTCCAGACCACTGGGTTTTTCTGGGGGGGGTTGGGGGGTTGTTTTTGCTAGACATCACTTAAGCAAGTCTTCTCTCCCCTGACATCTTTTGCTATCATTATTTGCTGTAAATGGAGCATGTGGCTATAAGATGTTTCCATGAATTCCAGTAACTTTTCTAAGAGAGTATATTGGAAGAATAAAGAATTTAGAGTCCCAGCTCCTAGAATAAAGACTGAGCTTTATTTGCGGGCAATCTATGAAGCTTCAAGATGCTGCTGTGCCTGTGGCCCTCTCCTGAGGAAAGAGCCTGAGGAAGGTCTTTTTAGGGTAATCTCAGGGGTCAACACTATGTATCTAAAAGAAAACAAGTCCTATTACCCGAGTCACAAGTGACCGAGCAGGGATGCAAGCCAACAGTGGCCATACGTGGGCTGACCTGTCACCTAACAGCTACTCAGCACAAGTCTCTGGCCTGATCAGATTGATGGTGTCAATTGGATATGATCAGATCCTTACTTATAGAGAGTGTGATTGCTCAGCAAATACAGAGAGAGAGAGAGAGAGGGAGAGACAGACAGACAGGGAGACAGAGACAGACAGACAGAGAGACAGAGACAGACAGACAGAGAGAGACAGAGAGAAAGAGAACCCTTTGAGTTCTAGCTATATCATGAAGAATGCTGAGAAAACCACTTTGGCAGTGTCTACCCAGCTCATGGTCACTGTTTCTCTGATGGTTGTCCTCTGCAGCAGACATTCATATACACATTTGGGCCGTGTCCATCCCACATGACTTTGCCCCTCTGGTTATAGCTGATTAAAACAGAGATGAGCAACTGACTTATGCTATCCCCCTTGAATTTAGATTTTGAACTTAGAAATCCTGGTCAAGTTTGTCACTGGAACTGCAGACAGATAAACTGTGGGTTTGAGGGAAGGGTGAGTGTGGGGCTATGCAAAATGGCAGGTTTGCCTAGAGTAAAGATTGAAGCAGATACACAGAGATGAATGACTACACTAGAGTGTTGTGTGGATTTTTCTGAGGCTTTCTTGTTCCTGGTTCCAGTTAATGATTATGCGAAATCCCTTTATACCCTTACAATTAAGTCCTACAGGAATCAAACCTAGGTTTGTCTGCAAGAGACCCAAACCCAAGTTGTTCACCAGTTGAGAAGTTAAACTGTAGCCATCCCAAACTGAGAGATGCCCCATCCATCATCCCAGAAGGTACAGTGAGTCCTACGGACAATTATGCCAGGTACATAACTCATATAACCTCCTCTCCGCATGCTTGTCTGAGAGAGAAAAGGAGCCAGACAGCAGCTCCGCACCTGCACGATGTGGCAGTGCTGCCCTGTAAGGGGCCACTTAACCTTACAGCCCATGGCCGAGCCCCGCAGGGCCTGGCTCCCACCCTCCTTGGCAACCTGGACATGTCATAGTCAAGGTTTTGGAGCATAAAATGGAGATTTGCACTGAAGCCTGAGAGACACAGTGCATCAAGTTTGGTTTGGCTGTTTTCCCCACTACTGTTTCTTTTTAGAGATGAAATAAGGGCAGGCATGAAAAAGTGTTCCAGGTCCTTCCTCTCTGTATGATAAGGCAGCCAGTGGCACAGACAGGAATATAAGTAAAAGGAAGATAGGGCAGCTCTCTGCACCCAGCATATAGTCAACATTCAGTATGCAGCTATCATTCTAGTTGTTATTACCATGGCTATTATTATATGATTATCTCAGGGGCATGGTGGGAAAAGCTCCCTGCCTCCAAAATGTCTGGAGTCAAAAATAAGAGATCTTTCCATTCCTTTGGTTTAAGATTAATGTCCTGTAAAATGTTTTCTTACGTTTGTCATCCATCCCCTGACACCTCTGAAATGCACATTGTTATGAGCAAATAGCAAATGGCTTAAAAGATGTTAGAGATTTTCATTCGATATAAATCTAATACCCCTGGAAAAAGGTGTTTGTCATTCATATTCTGATAAAGCATCTCGCAGGTGTAAAATGCATACCACTTGGGGTACGAGAAATGGTTTTAGATGATTCACAGATGAATATATGATTTTAATAGTTATGTGTTTTTAAGACGAATGACAAGAAAACACACATAGAACATTATGTGCATGGTTTTTAACGAGGCTAAAGTTGGTAATAAGTAGAAGTAGTGTGTCCATTGAAAGAAAAATATTAAGTAGATAACTCTATATAGGGAATACAAAGATAGGAAGACAGTACGAAGGCAGTTTGTGGATGACACATATCTGGGAATCTCTGCTTTAGTGTGACTTCTCAGTTCATCAGGTGAGTTTCAAAGAGGCCATTAAGAGAAGAGAAAAAAAATGATCTTGGTCCCTTGAGGAATAAAATGAGGACAGGTTAGAGGTGAGTGTCAAGGCCACTAGGACCCGCTGAAGAGGGCATAAAAAGCCCCTGACAGAGAAATTTGAGATCCTTCATGTCAAATGCAGCTGCCTTCAATCTTTTTTTCTAGTTCTACCCGGACCAAAGGAAAAATGAATGTGTTTCCTATTGTCCTATGAGAGTGACTATGGCTTTCAAAATTGCTTAACTGTGAGCAGGCTGTGCACTGAGAGATTCATTTATTTATTTTGTGATGGCAGAATATACTTTGGCTCTATTTGCTAGAACAATAGTTTTCACCAAATGTTGGCACCGGGGGAGACCTGGTTAACCTCACCCTTTTACAGACAAGAAATCTGGAACACAAAGAAGATAACTAATTTCTCCAAGGTCTCACAGATAGCTGATGTCAAGGTCTGGACCACCATCCCTGTCTTGTGACTCTTCCTCAGATATGCTCACCTTGATGCTCACATTGTCAGAGGCAGTAAAGGAGTTTAACCTCAGGCAGGCCCCGCATTATTTGGTAGGGAACAGACACAGAGAGGGTCCCAGTCCTTGACTTCTTTTCTGCTGGTCTCATACCTTTGCTTGTATGCTGCTCTCTCTTATGTTCCATCATCCTAGTCTGAAAAATCATTACAACATGTTACATATTTTACATTTTTAAATACTTGAAAAGTCACTTGTAGAGAATGTGCTCAGAGTAGGCAGCCGCTTTTTCTGCAACCCTCTTAGTCAGAATTCTGCGTATCTGCCCTCATAAAACTTTGTTTAAAGAGTATTTGATATGATATTTGATGGGAGGTTTTTTCAAAACTCCATAAGCCAGGGAACCTGAATTAGAGTGTGACTGAGTTCTGTTAGAAATACTACTCTTTCTGCTGCCTTTCCCCAATGGTTGCATTTCCCATATACAAGAGGCTTAGAATTCTTTAGCTCAAGGGAACAGTTATTTAGAAAGAGGAGAATCTGCTAATGATCCTTGGCATCTATTTAGAGAATAGGTATGACACAGATTCTTATTTATGGGAATACACATTGTACTTATAAGGCAATAAAGATCAAAGGTGAATTGGCTGATGACCTGGACCAGCTGCCTTGCCTGCTGGCCTTTCCTCCATTATACTTCAGAAACAACTATCTTTTCAAGAAAATACAAATGTTGCTGAAAAGCTGTAGGGGATCTCATTATTCCATCAGCCCTCTATCACAGTCTTGATGAAAATGGGGCATTTCATTTCCTCGTGGGCACTTTCATTTGAGAAACAAAGATGGAGAGAGTTCTGCTGGATTCGTGTCTCTGGTCGTGACTGCCCTGCCCTTTCTGTCCCTTCTCTTTGGTGATATGAACTTCTAAGTTCTCCCTTTTGGGTCTAAGACCATTTGAAGTGGTTTTAGCTACCTGCAACCAAAAAGTCCTGCCTCACTCTGCTTTGAGAAGATGGGCATAGTAACCTTGTGTCTACTCTTCTCTTTACCCAAATTATCTATATTGTACAGTGTTAGGCTTTTGAGATATTTCTGGAATGCATTTTTTCAAACATTGGTCTGAAATAATGATTTCAGTAGTGTGGCGTGATGGAAATTGTCCCTGTTTTGTCATTTCTACTGTGACCTAGAGGCATGTAGTTCAAGACTATTTTGGGATTCGAGAGTCAAACACTACATTGCCATGCGACTTTGCCCAAATGAGACTTTTGGGCCTTCTATTTCTCTCTGGTAAGATAAGGACATATTATCTGCTTCTCCTGCATATCTAGCAGGGAAGGTTTTGGAACACTCCATGTTCCTAGGCACCACACACACCAACCAGAAGCTGCTGATTCTAGATATGTCGCCATGCAGAAATGGCTCGTGAATTGACCACTGGAATTGAAAACATTCTCTTTAAGTTCCATGGCATTGATGTCCATGGAAAATCTCTAAGGAAGCTAAGAATGTAATGAGGAATTGAAATTCACCGTGGAGGCTGTCTTCTTAATTTAGATCTAAGAAACACTTGATCAAAACCATTTCTTTTCTTTTCTCCTTTCATGCCTTTTATAGGATAGCTGCTAGGCAAGAGTTACAACTTACTATTAATGAATAATTAACACTCTACTTAATAACCCAAGTCTCCCTTTCCTCTCTTCCCACTAGCTGTCACTGGGTTCTCACCTTATGCTCTGTTTAATAACATTCTTCTTCACTCTCTCACCCCATTATCAAAGCAAGAAGGAATAAAGGACAGTAGATTGGACATGTTCGTCTCACTGACAGGTTAAGGATTAGGCCAGAGCCTTACATATTGGACACTAACAGGAAAGGTCAGAAGGTTATTCGTTCATTCATTCATTCATTCATTCATTTATTCCAGCATAGAATTTAATGTCAGAGTCAGACTGTCTCAGTTTCTCTGCAATTTCTATATGGGTAAATTTGGGAAAGTTATTTAACCCCTTTGTGTTTTAGGTTCCTTATCTATGAAATGCAAATAATAGTCGCACCTATCTTATAGGATTTTTGTAAGGATTCAGTTAGAAAATGTTTACACTATGCCTATTACAGAGTAAGCATCTAATAAAAGTTAGCTCATTCATTCATTCATTCACTTATATATCAATCTATTTGGCAACCATTTATTAAGTGCTTATTTGTGCTAGTCACTGTGCCTTGTGCTGGGGGGTACACCAAAAAATAGAATACAGTGTTTTCTTTAGGAGCTTATTGGTTGGATCAAGTTGGGGCTGCAGATTCCATAAACAGTTAATTGCAGTATAATGGCAAATGCTCTAGTCTCCAGCTACATCTATGTTATGTTATGAGGACTGTGAGAATTTAGGAACTGAGAAGCCTAACTTGGGTAAGTCTTTACAGAAGAGGCCACCCAGATGCCAAATTCTGGAGGACGAAGCAGTGTTACTGGATAGACCAGGCGGTCATGCCAGGCAGTGAAACTGCATGTTTAAAGGCTTGTCCCTGGGAGGAGAAGTTCTGGATTATTGTCACAATTGGATCCAAGAGGTCTGGGTGAGGAATAGTAAGAAAAAGAAGATAGAAAGATTGGAATTAGCAGATTTTGAAAATCTGTGCCAGGCCCTTTGGAGGGCTCCTGGTCCAGAGTGAAGAGCCCGTGAAGATTTGTAAGGAGGGCCACAGCTTTATTTTTTGCCTTTGAAGAGGGGAGTTGGACAAACACATTATAGAGTCAGCGAACCCAGCTAGAAGGGCATTACATTAGTCTGGGGAAGAAATGGCTAGGCAACCTGATCTAAATGTACTAATAATGGCAATGAAGAACAAGGAATAGATTCAAGAGAAACTGAGGGTATAGAATGGGAGGATTTGGTGCCTGATGGGTGGTAGGATGTAGAGAGGAATTAAAAACAACCCTGATACTTCTGGCTTAGGCAGCTGGGTAGGAGGTAGTGTCATTAACTGAAACGGGAAAACAGGAGACAGAATTGGGTTAGGGAGAAAATGGAGCCTCCTATATTAAAATCCATGGTACTGCTAATTCTCGAGTTTGCCTTTATTTCTCCCATGAAGTAGACTGGTGGTGCTTTTGGTACTGATGCAAGGACAGCACCCCGCATGAAGGCTGGTAGAAGAGACCAGGACTGGGGCGGCAGGTACAGAAATCCTGGAAAGTCATAGGCTAAGTGAAATCTCTGTGGGCAAATAAAACCTTTCTTTGTCCAAGAGAGAAAAATCTCCATGGATTTTCATATTGTTAAAATAATAAATGTTCATGGTAAAAAAAGAAAAATGAACTTATACAGAACTGAGGAAAAGGAAGGTCATCTTGAAATGCCACCATCTAGAGATGACCACACTGATGAATTTGTTGTTTATTCTTTCACGCTATTTGAGGGATGTACTCAGTTCCTGCATGTATGCTGCTGCTTATTATCTTGTACGTGATCTATCATCTACATACAATTCAGCATATGGGTCAGTATTTATAGATCCTTCTCATTCTTTTTAATAGGTGCTTGAAATCCTATTGTGTAAATATCCTTAGGAAATATTCCTAGATGTAGAGTTGCTGGCTCTGGCATTTACAGATGGCAAATCAAATCTTCCTGTTTGATTTATATTTGATAAAGTAAGATTAGTTAGCCTGTGGATTTCATTGTTAAGTGAGAGAATACATGTATGAGTTTCTTATTGCTGCTGTAACAAATTACCACATATTCAGTGGCTTTAAACAGCACAATTTTATTATCTTAGAGTTCTGGAGTCTCTAGAAGCTAAAATCAGGGTGTCAGTAGGGCTAGTTCCTTCCAAAGGATCTAGGGGAGAATCTGTTTCTTGCCTCTTCTGGCTTCTAGGGCCTTCTATTTCAGTCAGCACATCACATGCTCTGTCTTGCTTTTTTCTTATGTGGACCTTTATAATTACATTTAGGGCCCACATAGATAATCCAGGAAAACAGCTCCATCTCAAGACCTTAATTTAATCACATCTGCAAAGTCCCTTTTGTCATGTAAGGTAACATAGTCACAGTTTTGGAGATTAATATGTGGACATCGTTCGGGGAGGGGCATTATTTAGCTTACCACACAACAAATATTTCAAAAACGAGATGCTAGGATTAAGAAAAGATTGAGATCAGAAGCATTACCTAAATTAGGACCTGTACCATCCTGATGCTTTGAAAAGCGATGGCAATGAGTGATGTCCGCTGTACTCTTCTAGGTACCCTGGGACATAGCAGAGGTTATGACATAACTTCAGCCTCTGAAAACAATAAAATCTATCATTTTTAGGGCGAAGGCATGACTGAGGTCAGATAGAAAGGTTAATATTGGAAATGGTGGAAAGTTTCACACAATAAAATAGCATCATCTGCTAAATGTGATGCAGACTAAATGGAAGAGAGAAGGTAAAGGAATTCAAATTTCTTAATAGATCTAACTTCTCTTGCTAGAATGAGATTTCACACTAGTACTTTTAGTTTTCCATTTCTTTCTAATGGAAGTAGAGTTTGCCTGTGTGTGGTAGAAAGGAAAGCAGGACAGTCTTGAGGTCTTTAGGCTCTCTCAAGAAACAAAAGTAGTTTTCTATTCTGATAAAGTTCTATTCAGCTAAGGTGAATGATATGCCTGTAGCCCTCATTACCACAATCTCTTTTCTGTGCTAGGCTTTCCACTGGAGACAGGTTTGTTTTTACTCCACTTTCTTAGGTTCCACCCAATGAAAAACATGTGAAGTCTCCTGCCCAAGAGTTGTCACTTTGAGTCTGCTTTTGTCTCCTGGCCTGTACTGCTTTCTGTGTTGCCCCTCAGCAATAATGCATTTATTTCAATGCACTAACCAGTTGGGCCAGTTGGGTAGCAAACTTCTGTGCTGTTTATTCCCAACAAGAGCATCGACTGTATCCAGATGGGCCAGCCATGGTTTTCTTAGAGAAGGCCTTCGTTCAGAATTTCTCCATCCACTTCCTGAAGTCTCGCTTATTCTCAGCCCATGGTTTTCTTTGCCTAGCTCTTTGAGAAGGAAGACGTCATAAAGAAGATTGCCAGAGCCCTTGGCTAGGACCCTAATGTGGTTGGAATAGCCCATGATCTCTGGTGAGCATCTTACCTTCTTGATATTTACACTACTTTGCTCATAGTCCCTCACAAAGTATCATTCCTTCTTTTTCCATTATGGTAGAATTTCAGTTGCATGACTGGGACCTTCCGTTACACATCCCTGTGCAGATAAGTGGGAAAATGTGACTGAATTCTCACCCATTAAATTACATGTGATAAAGAGTTACTTGCTTACAAGGAAAATGCTTGACTTGGACTTCCTGACTTTCTCCCCTCCCATGATTGGAGACGTGGACATGACAATGCCACGCTGACCCTGCAGAAGAGGATAACATCCTAGGTGATGGTGGAACCACCAGATGGGTGGAACCTGGGTCCCAGAAGGGCTCATGGAGTAGAACTGCCCCTACTTGTGTGAGAAAAAGAAAATCTGTATTTCAGCAAGTGTATTTGTGTGTCTGTTTGTCACAGAGAACTTTGCCTTAGTATTCCCATCTGAAAAATGGAAAAGTGTAACCCTAAGAGGTGCTTTCTAGGGCCAGTATTCTAAGAGGACCACATCCAAGCCCTTTTTCTTCGCTTTGCCTTTCTCATTCTGACTCATTTCTACATTTTTTCCTTCTCTATTTATAAATTCTTTCTCCTTCCTTGGGACATCTGGATCCCAATACTCTTCACTCACGATTTAGCTTCCGCTGGTTGATAGCTGATTATAGATAGATGTTTCCAGGAACATTCATTTTACACTGTAACTATAGAAAGTACAGTCTTTATCAAAAAGATTTATACTGAATACATGTGTAATGATATGGATAAAATGTTATAATCTTGGTTGTTGGTCTAGCGATTCTTTTATAGTGAGAGATAGGCTTTGCTGAGAAAATGCTTTGATAAGATCTGCTCATGAGAGAAATGAACCTCTGGGCTCCAGGAACCCAGGTTTCAGGCAGAAGAGGAAAGCTACTCTGTATAATAACAGAGTGAGAGGAAGGAGGAGACGGTTCTAGTTCACACGAGGACAGGGACAGGGTGAGATAAGTTAAGGATGTCTATTTACAGAGAATCCAGACATTCTTAAGAGAAGAATCATGTATCACATACCTTTTTCCAGGCGAAATGCAGTGTACAGCAGGATATGAATCTTTCCTGTGAGCCCTCCTTTTCACTCAAATCCTGCAATATTCTTGCTCTGTTTGGCTTTCTAGGAGAAGCTTATTAAAAGGCTGAGTTGTATGTTAATGATAGTGAGATGCCGAAAGTTATAAATCGGGAATTATCATCTCATTGACTGTTGTCACTAACAAAATAAATATGAGAGGCGATTACTCTTCTGGTATTATTGCAGTGCTGTGCTCCCAGGTCATCCATAACCGAGCAGTCTGTTAGCCACTCAAACTCACAGAATAAATCCAGCAGAATATCCTTTACTGGAGGCTCGGATGCATATACCTGCCCATTCAGATTTGGGATAACACTGGATGAGGTGGTGGAGTCAAGGAAGCAATTTCTGTACTTTCCTCAACTCATTTCCTACCCCACTTTCTCCAACAGGTCTTCAATCTTAGCTCTTCCATGTCGGACGTCCTTCTTGGAGCCTTTCTCTGTTCAAGGTGAAATGTTTCTATTGAACTTTCTCTCTTTTTACTTTCCCTGGGGGTTCCTTGACCATCTTAACCATAACATCCTCAATTAAGTTTTTGTGGAGATCTTAGATATAACACATGAGTAAAGTAACCGGATGTCAGACAATAAGGAATGGTGATGACTGTGGCAAACTGGTGGATCTATATATATGCTGGCTAAAGGGAACAGCTGATCTCAACTCCTGATTGCCACCAGGCAGGAAAGGTATTGAGAGTAGCCAGATCATCTGTTTTCGACAGAACGTGGAAATTAGGAACTGTGTGTGATATTTACTAATTTTATTACATTGTACAATTTTAAAAAAGTATGTCTGGGGAAAGACTCAGTTCAGAATTCATCAGTGTATGACCCTTGGTTAACCCTGTCTTCTCTAAACTCTCCTAACCTGCCACACATTAGGTTGAAGAAAGGAGAGGAGACGCCTTCCCAAAGTTTAGGCTTCTAGGAAGATTATCTGAAAAGCAATCAACCCTTTCACAGTGGGAAGAAAACATTCTGCAGACAAGTCTTCTGCAGGCCGTTGTGCTAAAAGTGTCATCTCAGGTTCACTAAGTCCTCTGACTCAGGAATCA
>NW_011888915.1:2674749-2711822 GCF_000151845.1 Pteropus vampyrus
ATCTATATATATGCTGGCTAAAGGGAACAGCTGATCTCAACTCCTGATTGCCACCAGGCAGGAAAGGTATTGAGAGTAGCCAGATCATCTGTTTTCGACAGAACGTGGAAATTAGGAACTGTGTGTGATATTTACTAATTTTATTACATTGTACAATTTTAAAAAAGTATGTCTGGGGAAAGACTCAGTTCAGAATTCATCAGTGTATGACCCTTGGTTAACCCTGTCTTCTCTAAACTCTCCTAACCTGCCACACATTAGGTTGAAGAAAGGAGAGGAGACGCCTTCCCAAAGTTTAGGCTTCTAGGAAGATTATCTGAAAAGCAATCAACCCTTTCACAGTGGGAAGAAAACATTCTGCAGACAAGTCTTCTGCAGGCCGTTGTGCTAAAAGTGTCATCTCAGGTTCACTAAGTCCTCTGACTCAGGAATCACTAGGGATGCGGAAAGGAGGACCATAATAACAAAACCCTCCATTTCTCCACACTTGGTAAATATCTCTCTCCACAATGCCAGGATTTTGTGCAATTAACTAAATAATTGTCTTTCCCATCTTTTTATACCGACTTTGTTTTTCTTCCTTCTATTACAACTAGGTGAAAATGTTTTTATTAACCAAGGTCACCCCAGTAATTTTAATATAAAAAAAGAAAGTGTGTGTGTGTGTGTGTGTGTCTGTCTGTCCTCTCACATACATACTTATCCTTATATGGAGTCTGCTGGCGGGGGCAGGGTGGCATTAATCTTGAAAAAAAAAAAGAATTTCAACACTCCTCATCTATCCAAGTTTCTATGCATAGTTTGGGGTCTTAAGGATGTTTTCATGAATTTCAAAGGGCATGGACTTCCCTCCTTTTTTGCTTTGCCTCTTCTTCCCTAGGGAAGGAATACTACTAGCTGTGAGGCTGGGGTGGGAAGGTACGTTTAAAGCTGTAGGAAAAATCTGTGGTGAAAAGTAATAGAACTTATAGCTAAGGATTCTGAACACAAGAGTGAAATAAGACTGATGTGTATATGGATAAATCAATACATATTATCAGGTAAAAAATATACCAAATCTAGTTTCTTGCTTTGTCAGATCATTGATAAGTAGTTTACAGGACTTAAATCAATCTTACTTTTTTATTTCTCAGATGCTACATCTGATCTATTTTAAGCTCTTATTCTACTGTAAGCTTATAGGTAGCTCATCACAAGTGATTTTCATTTCTATAATAAAGTTAGAGAAATAATGACTTAGCTTCAGATGTGTGCAGATACCCTCAAACCAATCTGCAGTGTTTTTTTCTTTTTCTTTTTTAACAACTTTGGAATCCAACTTTATTGGCTGTGTCATTTCTTTGCCTTTGTTACTTTTATGTATAATTTAAGTAAGATGTTTTAAGTACATTAAAATCATTTCACATGTGTCACCGATGGCAGATTAACTTCATCAGATTTAGTTCTGGTCAAGGCAGCAGAATAGACTTGTGTTCTTAAATTATTCAAGTACACAACTAATGTACCAGGCATAGATTGAGCTGGGCCCATGTATTATTTGGCCTGGTTTCTCTGCTTCACTGCATATAGACACATGATTGCTTTGTCTTAGATGACTTCTTACAATGCATTGATCTTAAACTAACATTCACCATAGGAGACAATGCAAGTGTCCATGAAATGGGATTTTGCTATATTAATTGCAGGCTTTTTCTTAGGTGCCTGGCTTCAGAGTGAATATTCATTTACCATCCATAGAGAGGAGGATACATACTTTGATTATTGCCAGAATAACTTTCTGTCTTTACCATGTTTGTGCTTAAAAAGAAATTCAGTTCATCACAAAACGTTCAAGGTAGGCACAGGCCTTTCATCACTACCCACCCCTTCTTTCTCTTCTGCCTGTTAGGCTTTTCCATTTTTGTGACTTTTCTGTTGCTACACTCCTCAGACATTTCCAATGATGGCGAGAAAGTCATGGGAAGGAGGCTCTGTTGTTATTTAGGCTGTGTTTACACTTTGGGCGGGCTTTGGATGAGGATTAGAAGGTTAGTAAATAAAGGAACCTCTTATGTCCTAAATGAAGAGGGACTTACTTGAGATGGGTTTTGAACTGTAATAAGATGAATTTAGGTTTTTGTGGGGCCATAAGAGAGCAGAGTGCTTTACTAAAGGATGCTCTGGAAGATGCTTTTGGAGGTTATCTTTAATACATCACTGTGACAGATTAGAGACAATTCATTAAGGGGATTTGGGACATACTACAGTCTTAAATGTAGGTATTTTGTTTGAAAAGATAATACTGTTGATAATTTTTCAGATAGATTTCTTTGCACGGGTATGACAGAAAATACCAATATGGGATTATTCACTCCTTCTCAAGTTCCGCAAAGACAGTCCCTGCAAAAGACACCCTATAAGATTCTCCATGCTTTCCCTCCCTGTGGTTAGTGTCTGCTATTGAGAATTTTAGCTAGAATGCATCAGTGGTTGTAGCGTCAACTCTTCATCATTGCCTAGAGAAATATTCCAAGGAAATTGCATTCATATTTTTAAAAAGAAGATAAAAGAGTAAAGCAATCATCCAAGTATTCCCAACACTTACATGTACTATATCATAAAAAAGTCTATATGCTCAATTTTTCTTATTTTCCTCATATACAAACTCCATGCCCCAGCAATGTGCCAGTTTCACATATCTGTTCATTTGAAGAGTGGTTTCCTCTGCCTCGAATGTCATTCACCCTTATAAAGAATTCACCTTTAGAATTCAGCTCAGACATCAGCAACTTCAGGAAGCCTTCCTGATCCCATGGCCCCGAGTCTCTGCTGATACCACGCTTAGGCTCCTCTTACTGAGCTTAACTGTATTTAGTTGCTCAATAGACATGTATTGAGTGAATGAATATTGAATAGATACATAGTCTTCCTCCTATATTAGACTATGAGCATCAAGAAAACTGGAAATTAATCTATTCATATTCACATGTCCAGCAGCTAGCACCAAGATACACAATAGCCAAGTGGTGATTGTCTGAATGTTTATTCTGGTGGAGACAAAGTCTCTATTCACCTTGGGATCCACTGCAAGACCCTTGACATACATGTCTTTTACTTTGGAATTCTCTCATATTGTTTTTTGGAGGTGCATTGAATTGTTCAAGGGGAAGCCTACTTGGGTCAAGAAAATGAGACTTTGACAATGAAGTCCCCACCAAATTCTCATCGCTTTGTGTAACTTATGCATATCTTGCGCAGTATTCCATAATTATTTGCACACGTTATTTCTTTGTTACTTGCACACATTACTTCCCTTCTGTCCCAAGCACTCAGAACTCTCTGGTGGGAAGCATCAGGTTGCTTTCTTGCTGTGCTCTGACAAAATAGCTTCGACACTTTACCTCTACCCTCACCCTTCCCTACTGCTACCTCTACAGAGGAGCAGAAACCTTCAAATTCACTTTTCACAAATAAATGGGGCCATTTCACCTTCCCTGGTGTCTCACAGATGCGTTTGAAAAAAGGAGAAGAAACCACAGTTGAGAAGAACCTGGGGACTCTCTTGAATGATAAATGAGAATTTAGAAAATTTCCTGCCTTAGCTGTTATTTGCACTTGCTGAGCCAGTTGAGGAATTAAACTGCCATCTTTCCTCCCAGGGAGCTGAGATTTCTCTGTAGTCAGAGCTGCCATCTTGACCTTTCCTCTCACATTTTGTTGAGTTAGTCACTCCCCAGCTCAGCTTCTTTTCTTTGAAATATTCATCATCTACCTTTTTTTTCATGGGGATGGATTCTTTGTTTTCTCCCCAGTATTTTCTCATGCCACTGAACTGCATCATGTGTTAATAAGCTTTTTACTGTGCTAAATTGCTTTGTTTCTGTAGCTGATTTGAAGGCAAAAAGGCCCTAGAGGGTGAAGGGGAAAGGAAAAAAAAAAAACATTCTAAAGTAATTAGAATGATTACAGCAGCTGAAACGTTGCTTTCCTAAAACTGCAATATTTTCTCAGGAGATACATTTTTTTTTTTTCTTATATAGCCCATGAGGCTCCAGGACTAGTGTTTGCAAAGCAAATAGTGGCCAGTAGTTTTTCATGATAGAGCTGAATGAGGGTCATACATTAGAAATTTTCAAAATGCATTATTGTGACCACCCTGGGGTTATCTCGCTCACCCTATGTTTGGTTGTAGTTTTGTCACCTGCCTTCAAGATCATTTGAGCCACAGGCTTAGCAGTAATTCTGCTGAGACTGAAACATTTGGTTAAAAGACAGTTCTCTGATAAATATGTAAAGATCTTTTCATTAAAAATGGTGAGTTGTAGCTATCTCTTTGATTAGAAAAACCAAAATAGTAACTATGGCAGCTATGAATTGACAGTTATGAAAAGATTCTTCCCCTGTCAGAATATTATTAGTCCTTTGTACGGTGTGATAAATCGTACTTCTTTCTCTAGGGAAAAGTTGGGTTTGATTTTTAGGCTGAGTAGAAGCCAATGAAGTGAGAGAGGGCTTACAATGGAGAGTTTCTGTGTCTTGCATCGTTCTCATGCTCTCCTGTGCTGGTCAGGTAGTACATGGTTGCTCATTTCCAAATGCATTCAAACCTTTGCATAAGGGGCCCATCATTTCCTTGTAATGGACATACAAATTTTAGACACTTTTTAGCACCCTCAAAGGCTGAAAAGCTGGTAAGGAAGCAAAGGTAAGGCATCAGAACAGGAGGCTGAGGAAGAGGGTGGGAAAGGAGATTGGCCAGTCCATACCTGAAATCCTTTCTCTGTGGTCCCCACCCAACATCTGCAGGAAACGCAGCACTAGCTGCATGACTGCTGAATATGTTAATACCTCAGAATGACGTTTTCGACATCAATGTATTTTCCATGTAACTCTAAAATAAAATTCCACTTGGAATATCATCCTCCCAATGTATATTACCCACTGTGCTAACTTCTTAGGACAAAATATATTGAACATAATTCAACCTTTTTCTGATGACTCAGGATGAGTTTTACAAACATTCAATAATTCTGTCAGCATTGCCAGTGTTTGCAGTGTTATTTATTTAGTGTAGAGAATAAACCCTACTAAACGAATGGACTTTTATGGTAATTATGGCCAATATTTAAGTTGTATTTCTGGCTTTCAGCTTTTTTTTTTTTTTTTTAATGATGCTCGCTTGACTATTCTTTTAAAGTTTTAGGATGGACCAATAAATAATCAGATGTGTAAAACAGGATGTAAAGTCTCAATATTATTGTAGGATAAACCCTTTCATGAAACAAAGTGCAGACATTTTGTGCTGTCTCTGTTGGCTGTGTAGAAGCTCGTTCCCTTTTGGTTTCATTGCTGGAAGCCTGACATTCAGATAAGTGGAGCACTGCAGTTTGTGTTTTGGCTGACGGAGATGTGTCTGCAGCGGGGAATAAAGAATCAGCAAACTTATGAATCATGATCCCCCTTTCACAGTACATTGTGAAATAATAATATATGAGCTTAAAACTACCTGCCTTGATTATAGCTGTCAGTAAAGGGGAAATGTTGATTCAGGTTATCACCTTTCAATTAAAAATAAGGTGCACAAATTCAGAAAAAAAAAAGTTTTTATTTACTCATAGGTACTGATGACTTCAGTGAAGACAATATAATATCAACAAATCATTGATAACAGAAATGTAATCAGGAACATGACATGTATTCGTTACTTATTTTTCCATATTTAGTTTTAAATAGTCTTCAGTGCTTGGAGTCAAGCTATGGGGATTTTTTATTTCCTTCACATCCTCTTCTACTTCTTTTGGGGACAATTCCCTGTTCTTGTTTGGAATGCTATTCTACCTTCATTGACAATGGGTGGAGTGGACCAAATAGAATCACCTTTTTTTCATATTAAATCTCTACTTTTCCTCCATACATCTGCTTCATGCCACCCTCTTACAATAGAACACTTTTCTCTGCTTCCCATTCTCACAATGGAAAATATGACCACCATAGGCTCCCAAGTTCATGTAGTCCTTGTCCAGCCACCCAGAATAGATTAAATCAACTCTTGACACCAATCCCAAATTTGGAAGAATGTAAAGTTCAGAACCAGTCAACTGTCCCATGAGTCGTGCTCATATTGCACAGAAATGTTGCCCCTACTCAAGTCATAAGGGTGTGCATGTCTGTGGAGCAGGAACAAGTCCCTGCAAAAGGGAAAGTGGTTCCCCAAAAGTGCGGTGTCTACCACTTCCTATGTGTGCCTCATAGGGCCTAATTGTAACGTCTATTTTAAAAAGGCATCAAGGTTGCCTTTAAAATGTTTCACATGCCATCTGTTCCTTATTAAAAATATTGTTGGTGGAGAGTGAGACTGAGCTATTAGTAATCATCATTTGGGATTTTAAAGATTGTTCTTATATGGTTTTCAAGTCATCTAGCTGCCATGGAGAGATTGTACCTCCGGAAATGTGTATAGACCGAAAATGATAAAATGGGTACGTCTTACTGGATTGGCAGAAAGACTCAGTTAAGAGCAAGGCAAATAGTGTTTAATCTCTTCTCTTCCACAGAGCTGAATCACTGTTGATTTTCTCTGTCGGTTGATTGCAGAAGGCCTGCCGTGGTGAACTGAGTGTGCATCTACGGTGGGCACCTTGTATACGCCTAACAGCAGCTCCGCCATGGAAATGTCCCAGCTGCATAGTAACCAGTCCCAGTAAACTCCAGATACCTCCGTGAAGTTAGTGGCAAGAGGACTTTCCTGAGCATATATTCCTGGAGATTTCTAGGCATTGTAAAAAAGACTAATGATTGATGATTTGAGATTTATGCATTTCTTATTGTTCTTAGGTAGGTATTGACCGCTTCGTGGTAGTACTGTGGCCCTGTGGTCACATTTGGTTTTTCATTTACACGGCTTCTTACTTTGAACTCCATATTTGTTCATATGACTGTGTAATGCATTATAAATGCTCAATACACATTTACTAAGTGAATGAATGTGTGTGTTTATAAAGGAAAAGGGGACATCCCTTCCTTTTTGTATGTCCCCTAGGTTTATTAGCTTAATACAATCCTTATAAGGAATGATCAGTTAATATGTAGTGGATGAAGGAAGGAAGGAAGGAAAATAGCACATTCTAAAGTGCTTTAAAAGCTTTATTTGGAAATAAAAACACCACCAATTTCTCAAAGCATTAGAACTGAGAACGGGGACTCAGACTACATCCGTTTAACTGAATTAACGCACATGGGAAGATTTGGTAAACTGTAAAGGGGTATTACTGTTGTCACAAAAGGCAACGCCAGGCTCACCCAACTCAAATAGTTTACTTCTGTAGACCCCTTTACCAACTGAGAAGCACTTTCATATATAGTATTTCCATCACTTTTGTTAACAACCTCACGAGGGTGCTATTTTGTTATCTCCATTTTACACACGAAACAGGTTCATTGAGAATGTAATTGGTTTGAGGTCACATGCTTAATAGCGAAGTCACAGTTCCAGCTCTGTATTTCTTAATCTAAGTCTGAACTCCTCCCTCCACACTAGAATAATCTCAAGGTAATAATCTTCTGTTGAGTAATGTTACTTCTTACTTATCCAAAGTTTAAAGAAAGAATTGATGCTTCTTTGCTTCATCAGAAAGGAAGTCAACCAACCCACAGGTTATGGAGCTGTGTATGAGCCAAAGGCTAGGCATGGAGGTCTCTGGTGAGAGCTGAGGGATTAAAGAGCTCAGGAGTGTGAGAATTTCTGTCAGTCACATGAATGACTTTCTAGGTGTAGCTTTCAAAGTGGACGTCTTTACTACTTCAAACGTGACCCAGCAAGAGCTTTGGCACTAGGTGAACACAACTCTTTAAGTCTAGCCTAGAAGGAGTAGATAACTTTAGCAACAACTCTGACTTTAGGAATTTGTTGGTGGCCGCTCCCGTTTTATTTAACCAATCAGCAATTCTGGTGTCAGAGAGGTTTAGAAACTTGCCTGAAGACCTAATGCTAGCAAACAGCAAAGCTAGAATTTTACTCTCTCCATTAATTCTTACACTTTTTAAGGTAAAATATTATATAGAACACACAGTTTATTATTAATCCAAAAAAAAAACAAGCTAAATTTCAACTTAGAGCAAGCTTTCAAAATAAATTAACTTCTTTTGTATCATTGTGCTCCTTTTATTACCAGGCTTTACCTTTTCCTTTATTAATTTGCCCTAAGTATTGTCTTGAATTTAATACTCTTTCTCGAGATTTTTATCCTCAACTTCAGGCTTTTGAGAATTGGATACCATAGACTATCCATCATTTAGTACAGAAGCAAACTTTCATTTTAACCCTAGAAGAGTAATTTATTCAGTCTCAGCTGTATATGCAAACCATAGGAAGGTCTTCCTTTATGTTTCAGCCTTCATGATTTAGAGTAGAATGGACTTTCTAGGCTATTTATCTAGCCTATTACTTTTTCTCTTTTTCCCTGCCATGCTGTTAGGCAGAAACATGAAGAAAAATCTTTATTCATTCCACAAATAATTACTGAACACCTGCAGTGTGTGGAGTGCACCATTCAAGACACAGAGAATGTATCAGTAGACTCAACAAAGACCTTGTTACCCTGCAATTTTCATTCTGGTAGATTAAACAGAAGAATAGATTTTTAAAATATATGTGCATGTGTGTGTGTGTGTGAATGTGTGTATATGACTATATGAAGAGTAGTAAATGCCACAGAGAAAAATAAAGCTAAGTAAGAATGATGAAGAGTAATGGATATGTATGGGTATTCTGTACAGGGTGGCTGTGGAGGACCTCTCCTTTGAGAGATACCGAAGTCACTGCTAAGGGTAGTTTCCTCCCCTCCTTCCCAACAGGCAAGTCTTCCCTGGGGTTGCCTGTTGCGACAAAGTGAGTCCCAGGGTAGATGGAAATTCCTGCTCTGTGAGCAAGTCATTAGAAATAAACGATTGCCGAAGGCAGAAATCATCATTTAAGGAATACTGTGAGCATTGTAAGATATACAGGTGTGTGGATAAAAATTTTCTTGATTGTATAAAGCTACCCTTAGTGTTGGTTATGAAAGTTTTAGGTTCAGAAGTGATTTGAGCCTTTCCTTGTTTAGGAGAGAGAAAATTTAGTTTCCCTTTCTTCTAAAGGTCTTGGTTATTGCCGGAGCAGTGACCTAATTAAAGTTGGATTCCAGCATGTAGACTGTCTCTGAATGTGTGCTATCTTCTATGGAGCCTCTTGAGGATATTCATTACCTAATCTCATATTTCAAAAAATTCTTTTGTCAAGACTAATGAGTCTTATCATTTATCTCTGAAGCAAGTAGCTACACACAGTTAATATTTTATGCAGCTCTTTTATATGACTGTGACTGGAATTACAGCCAATCTAACTATTTAGCACCTTTCTCTGTGTGTGATAAGTTATTGTCGCTATCTGCCCAGTCAGGTGGTCTGCCTTGTTTCTAGTTCAGCCCTCCGAATAGTGATTTTAAATCTCCTTTTTGAGAACAAGGGGGAGCACGCACTGGGAGCACTGTGTGGCAAGAAATGGGGGTGTGTTTAAAGGAAAAGGGGAAAGTTTGGAGTTGGATCCCATGGGGAGAGGGCGAGAGAAGAAGAGGGTCTAACCAGTTGGTGTTGGTAGGGCCTGTGCTTGGGGGTTGGGCGCCGAGCTCAATTTCACAGTGGTTGAAAAATCAGTCATTAAATTATTAAATAAATTCATGAGAAAAACTAAAATAGGCCGTAAGAAGTTTTCTTCTGAAACCAAGATCCAGTAGATTAGGCATATCAAAGATACAATTGCGACGTTTATCTTCTGTATTGTCATCCTCTTTTCTTTTCTTCCTTTTGTGTTTCTTCTTCTTGTTCCAGAGTGGTCGGTGCCTTGATGAGGCTTCTCCCACCCCCACTCCCAACAATTAATGCTCATTTCTTCTTTCTGTCTTCTCCCATGGGATTCTACCAAGAACTATCCTGCACTTCTATAATTTTCACTCTCATAAGCTATGTGACTCCATTCCCAGCTAAGCTGGTATATTGCATCATGCACAGCGTCTGGCATACAGTAGGTGCTCAAAATATATTTCCTGAATACATGTGGTCATAGTTTACTACATAATCTCTACCAAATACCACAGATATTTCATAAAAGCTTCTTAGAAACATGCCTTATAAGTGGAATGTTCAAAGCCTTTAGGGATGTCAGAAAGAGAGATATTTATAAAGCTGAACCCTTGATGAAGTTCTTCTTTTACCTAATCAATTCCTTATGGCAGGGATTCTGAAATGCATACTGAGACTGAAGGTCATTCTCTGCATATCTATTCGAATCTGGCCCAGGTGTTATATTAATAATTTTTCTTTCATTAACTCTGTCCCCATGTGAATACTTCTAAGGCTGACCTTCTTGAATGAAGAGACAGGACAACATGTGGAAAGTGAAGCAGATGCACTGTCAGAAGTCTCTTATTCACCTCTGGCTCTGCCTCTTCCTTGCAGTGTGATGTTGGGCGAGTTTCTTCATTTCTCTCAGCTTCCGTTTTCTCATTGTAAGACGGTAACTCCGTTAACTGACCTACCTACTGTGGATTTGCAAGCTCATTTGTCATACTGGACATGAATCTTCTTTCCAGTCTCTGAATTGTTGACAAAGACATAACATTTGGATTTTCACTTTAAATCCCAGATAAATGGCTTTCTGCTATACACCTTTTAACTGAGTTGTTGATCTTTATTAAACATTAGCGGAAGAATTGTGTCAAATTTACTTACTCATGTAGTAGTTGAGGACCTATCATATGTCAGGTAGTGTGCTTAGTGCTATGTCTAGATGGCAAAAAAAAAATTATACTTCTTGAAGAATTTGCAGAAGGAGTAAGATATAAAATAAACACATAAATAACTATATAGTTATACATTTATAATTAAAATCATGTTAGTTGCTCTGAAGGACAAAAAATGAGGTCTGTGAGAGAGAGGAGGTGGAGAGTGAAAGCCTAGTATTGAGGGAGTGAGCAGGAATAAGAATACAAAGGGAAAGCACGTGGACAAAGTTTCATAAATTCAGGAAATTTAAAGAAGACCAGTGTGGCTAGGAGTGCGGTGGGTGGTGGGAAGTACTTTGACTGGATCAAATACTAGGTAGGAGGATGAAGTCATAGATGTAAGCAGGTGTTTAATCATGCAAAGCCTTATAACCCACGGTTAAGATGCTCGATCTCATTGTAAGTCCAGTGCAAAGCCACTGAAGGGTATCGAAGCAAGAGACTGATAGGACTTCTAGATTTATGTTAAGAAAGAAAGGGGGAAAAAAACTTCATTCTCTCTGCATGCTGTATGAACAGATTAGAGGTGGACCTATGTGGAAACAGATTGGCTAAGAGTTTATTGCTGTAGTCTAGGCAAGAAATGCGGGTGATTGCGCTTGTCATTGGTGCTGTTCACTATGTATTTCTAGCTCTCCTTTTTCTGGGAACACAGTAGGACTTCATTACTCAGCTCCGTTTAAGGCCAGATATGAACTTTTTAAGACTTACTTGGCGAACGAAACTGAGAAGTAACTTGTGTCATTTCTGGACAGAAAGTTTAAGAACAAATGTGTGATTTTCTGTGTTCCCTATCTTACTCCTTGATGTTCCTGGAAACACATATCCATATGGAACTTGCATCCTGTGAACCCCTATGTGAGCAGCTATGATTAATGGAATCCCCTGCCAACCAACGTTGGATATCCTGTGAGCTAGATGTACACCTTTGTTGCGTACTGAACCATTCAGATTTGGGGGTCATTTGTTACTACAGCAGAAAGTGTCTTGACTGATGTAATGCTTACACATAAAATTATTTGAAAAGTAATTTTCAAATAAATTTTCCGTTTTTACAAATATGTTGATGCTATAATGAATGACCCTTTTGAATTTTGGTAATAGAACTATAACTCATCTCTGTCATAGTCATTTTATACAGTATTCTCATTCAGAGTAAAATTCTTATAACTTTAATTAGTGAAATATAATAATAACCTAGTTTTTTAAGGAGTGTCTTTTCAGGACTTTTGTAATTCTTTTAGTTATTGTCTTTTACTCATTATCATTTGTATATCCTTCAGAACAGAGATAGAAATGAACAGCCAAATATATGGGTGGTTTGAATTATTATATTCTCTAAGTTATTTTTTAAAGTGTGGGTGAATTTGTATGTTTCTCTATGTGAATATTAAGACTCTTGTGAGATGCTTTTCGATTTCTTTGTCATTTCCACTCCACCGGAGCAAGAAGTATAATTTGGGGGATTCGAATATCTGTTCTTAGTCTCATGGGCCCATTCAATAGGTATGTATGATATATATACATACACGTATATTTAAGATATATATGTTTGTGTGTATGCATATAAAACGTATATACTATATATATATATTTATATATATTTAGATATGTATATATAAAAGCCAAGTTGGTTCTTCCTCGCCACCTGCATGCCTATTTCTTACCCACTTCCCCACCCATGCTAATGGAGAGAGTAGGCTGTATATTAAAGCATTCCCTAGCAACCTGCATTCTGGGGTTTAAATGGTTTGTAGGCTGCAGCAAAGAACAGGAAGAGTTAATTGCCGGCTTTATTTTGTTGGGAGAGGCAGCTTTCATTTCACATTGATTTTCTGCATTCTCCGTGCCCAATTTGCAACAGCTTGTTTCTCAGCCTCACATTTGTTTAAGCTCTCTAACAGACTGATTCTATTTTTTTTCCCCATGATTTTTTATTTTTTTAAACTTAGGAGAACATGTCTTTGCACGTGGTTAGGAACCCAGATAAGTGCTGCGCCGCCCCCCCACCCCCCACCCCTCTCTCTCTCTCTCTCTCTCTGGAGACCATGATTGGCAGCTCCCCCTGTCGTGCAGATGTGAAATGAGGAAAGCTAATTTTCCCACCAACTTTTTAGTTTCTATTACTATTTGTCATTTCACTTCGGTGCTCATTACAGACATCTTCTTGCCAGATGGAAATCTGCCTACTTACTGGGTGTCTATTTTCTGCCACTCATGGATCATGACAATGTCAGATAACATGTCAGTAAACTCCTTCAATATACTTTTTTTTGCACTGGATAGATTGGTGACATTATGTAAAATACTTGATCCTGGCAGGAAACTACCATTATGTTATATGTGAGCAAAGGAAAGGCAAGTCCAGAAAATCCAGGTTCTTTGAGAAAAGTTGCCCATGATATCAGAAGAGACGGATAGTGTTGACAACGCAAATGAGTCATTTCGTAGCCCTAGCTGTTCTCTGAACACTGATCTGGAGTGACTAATGACCCATGTGAACAAGTGAAGTGTTGCTATGTGCCCAACTCACACTAGGAGGTCCTATTCTTGATGAGATGACAAGTCTCAGCTTGGCTTAATCCAGTGTTTCTTAGAGTGTGGTCTTAGACCAGAGGCATCAGTTTCTCTCAGGAACTTGTTAGAAATGCACATTCTCAGGTCCCACCCAGTCCTACTCAGTCAGAATCTCTGAAGTTGGGCCCAGCAATCTGTGTTTAAGAACCCCTCCAGGTGATCCTGATGCTTGCTCAAGTTTGAGAACCACTGACTTAAACTAGCATGGATGTCAGAGAATGGGAGTGTTATTTAATTGGGTTGATAACCCAGATAGGTATTTTGGTGATCTAGTTCTTTTTTCACATCAAGGCATCGGGCAGGGGGTGTTTCTGTATCTGATATAGCGAACCAAATAACTTCTGGAATGTAATCAAAATGCAAGCTTGTTTTTGTTTTCCAGCATACCTTTAAATTTTATCCCCTGAAAGAGAGTCTTCCCTGCCTTGAGCAGAAAGATCCTGGAAGCCACCTCAAGGCATTCTGAGGCAATGAAAGTCTTATGGATACTTTAAGAGCAAATAGGTTTCAGTGCAGTTGTTGGGTGCTCTTACCTCGGCTGGGCCGGCTGCAGTGGGAACCCCTACTAGGCCTCTTTGTCTTTCCTCACCCTCCCTTCTCAGTACTCACATTCCCTGTTTACATTCTTACATTCTGGCAACTCCCTCCACAGTGACCTCCCTGTCGAAGTTCTAGTGCCTTCCCATAGTAGTCCTTTTGGGCAGAATTCAAGCAGTTCCAGGCTGGCTTTCTCTTCTCAACATGATCTTAAATCTGTTCCATGGGAAACCCTTCAAGAGCTGTGGTCAAGTAGACTGACCACAGTGCAGCGCTCGGTCTCTGGGCTCTGCTGCCTGAGTTGTCTGTTGGCCTCTAGAACAGGCTGTGTCAGCTTCTGGAACAGATCCTGCTAAACTATGGCCCATAGACCAACTCTGGCTGGCTGCCTTCTTTTTTTAAATAAAATTTTATTGGAACACATTTACGCTCATTTGATTATGTATGTCTGTGGTAGCTTTTGTACTATAACATGATGAAAACTGCATGAATGGCAAAACTAAAATATTTAAAATCTGGCTCTTTGCAAAAATGTTTGCCAACCTTTCTTCTAGATTTTGAGGGGTTGAGAAGGGAGAGAAGAGAGGAAGAGAGCAGAAAGAGAAAATAGAAACGCAGACCCCAGTCCACTTTTCCTCTCAAACTCTAGGGATTTATCAGGTTCTCTAGGTGGTCTCCTTGAAGCACCCCTTCCTCTCCTTTACCTTTAAAAAAAGGAAGTTGCCACATAGCAGCCTCTCTATCCGATAAATCTCTGTAGAAATTCTCTATTTTCCAGCTCTCAATACCTTTATTGCCTTGATATAGGTGAGGAGTCCAAGCGTCATAAAGCTGGTCTTGGGCACCCATCTTGAAAACATACAATTTAGGTTCCATACCTCCTTTCGGTGTCTGATTCTTATCATCTGAGGTCCTTGGCCAGAATTCATTGGCTTTACGTCCAATGACATTTGTATTTAGATTGTTAAATAAAACTCAGATAACCAGATCTTGATTTGAGAAAGATGTAAGGAAGCTACTCATGGACTAAATTAAAACTTAGCTGATATTTTCTTGTGTAACTGATACTTGAAGGTCAGAGGCTTAAATTAAAGAAGTAAGCATAGAAGCTTTCTAAGATTATTTACAGATGACTTGTTAACATAATACATTTTAGTCTCTTCTCAAATCCATATCAGGCTTTTTCTGACCAAACCTAACGTTACAAAAAATCTAAGCATTGCTCTACTCTTTCAAATAGGTTTCATGCCGATCTATGCTTCTAAGTCTCAAAGAAAAATCCGTCTGCTTTCCCACATCTGAGATGTAAACTGACTTGTAACATCTTCCAGTCAAGTGTTTTGTTTATTATTGTTGGAATTTTTTTTTTTTTTTTTTTAGCACTGTTGAATTCACTTCATAGAAGTATTCGTCTAGTGTTATTTTGGAAATGATGGAGACACAGGCAAATGGTCCATGAAAAAGAATTGATCCCCTATGCTAGTAGGGAGACCATGTCTCAGATACCCCTTGAGATGATCCAAAAAAAATTAAATAAAATGACCATGAATAGAACCATAAATAGAACATGAGGCCTTAAATCACAGCCCTCACTCTAGCAAGTAGTTACATCACCATGTAGGTGAGCTGGTTTGATGAACAAGTTATGAAAATAGCTGATCAAGCCATGGGTTTGATCATCTTATATTCTTAATACCCAAATCCAATGGACCATGTGGTGAACTTACCGACTTGGTGCCTTGCCAGAAATGGATACTCTGCAGCATCACCAACCCACTGTATTTTGCTCAGCTTTTTATTTTCTAGTAGTGATGAGGTAGTTTGCTAATTTATACTTCAAAAAATTATTCTATAATGTGTTTACTACCACTTTTCATATTCACAGTGGAAGGGTGGTAGCATGTCAGGTCGCAAAGAGAAGAACTGCCTGCATCTGTTATTTTATAGACTTTAATATTTTTATTAAATCTTGATTTTCCTCAGTCTTCCTATGTTTATGTCCAGTGTGATTTATTTTAGCCCGAGATGGTTATGAACTCCTGCTAGTTTACATAGGGAGAGTACAAGGCAGACTGTTAAGAGAAAGTGAGACTTTGTGGCTAATTCCCCATTAAGTCCTCTCCACACGAGCTCTAAAAATATTAGTTACCTTATATCTCCAAGCTGTTTTTAAAATTTATTCACAAGTGTTGAAGCTTGACTGGATGTGAAAATGCCTCCTTCTATAAAAAGGTTTCGAGTAGTTAACACAAATAAGCTCCTGGTATAAATACTTTTGAATATATTGTGCACACAGCACCACCTTCACCACCACCACTACCACACATAGACACATTTGTACACATTTTACCCCAGAAACTCTGGTATAGATGTAACTGTTTTAACTATGTATTTATACTATTTTTTTCAGAATATTTTTATTTCTTCAAGATTTAGGGAAGATCTGCGGTATAAACAACCATGTTGCTGTTTTATTTCAGTAATTCCTTGCATTTATACCCTATATACTATAACTTTTTAAAACCTTTGCTGGAAGAGTAGAATACAAGATTCTCATTTGGTTCCTGTGATTTAAAATCTCCATGGGCATCTTAACTGCAAGAATCAGAGAGAAATGGCAGTAAGTTAGATAATACGGATACGCAGGGTGCTGATTTGTATTCTCTTGAAGCAAACTTTGGCTGAAGTCCTACTATGTGTGAAGCGTGATGCCTGGTGCCAGGGGGAATCTGAAGATTAAAGCAATACCATTGCTCTGCCTAGTGAGCCTCAGGAATGCTCACGACCTACATGCACTGTTTTATCAGAGTTCTCTAACATAGAAGATGATTCACATGAAATTACATTGTGCCCCCAAGTTATCTCAGTCATGGCTATTTTCTCAATTCTTTGAGTTATAAGCAGCTTGCCACTAACTGAGAATTTTTTCCCCTGGAATTTTTTTTCTTTCCTTTTTTTTTTTTATTACTTTTTAAATTTTTAGAATCTAGCATTAGTGCAAAATCAGAACATAACTTTTTTTAAAAGACAGTAATTAGGCTTTTCTGCTTTCGTACTTCATTCTTTCTGATCACTTCTAAATAGAATCAGTTTTCAGTAAGCAAAGTGGGGTTGTGTTTTACCTTTTGGGGGGCTGCCATAACAATTACCAGTACATTTGTTGAAGTACAGTCGTTTGAATAGATAATAAAACTATAGGAACATTTTTCTTATTTTAGAAATCTTATTGAAATGTTGACATATATTTCATTAATAGCCACTCCAGTCCATGAAATACATTCATTGTAATCTTCACTAGTCTGATAAATCAGATGAACAAACAGCATTTCATACATAGAAATGAGTTTCTCGTGAATATAGCAACAATTACCATGATATTCTTATGCTCCTCTCATTCTCATCCTCTGTACTTCTTTTAGCATCGAAGGTGTATTGCAGTTTTGTACGTTCTAAATCTCAACATAAGAAAAGATCTAAGATTGATTCTACCTCTAAGAGCAGAGACGAGAACTAATGAATTTCGCATGCCAGAACTTCTTTGAGAATCTGTAAATTTGAGTGCAAATCCTTTATTGTTCCAGCTTTTCTTTTAACTGATACTCCCATTTTCCTCGTTTATAAAGCTACGGCCATAAAATAGACACAGCTGTGCTCTCAGTGTCTCTTCACTTTCAATATTTTTACTTTCTAAATATGTTGATTGTTTTCAGTGCATGATACAAACTCACCCTTGGTTTTGTAACAAGGAGAGTTTGTCTCAGTTCTGTTCCAAGCAGGGAAGAAGGTAGTTTGGCTAGAGTAGTTGTAGGAGCAGGTGCCTACGAGACAGGGCAAGGGCCTTGCAGAGAAGAAGGAAAATCACTGGGATGGCATCCCTGGGAGAAGCTCACATACTTGATTCACATAGGTGTGATGTCCCTACTGGTTTGGAACAAGGAAGGGATCCAGAGACCAAGGAAAGGAGGAGATAGCCAACTGGAACTCTCCAGAAGACAATTAGGAAGGGTTCCAAAACGAGTATTTGTATCAGAACCTCTCGTCCAGGGCAAAGCTGTTGGGAACCTCCCACCACACAAACCCTCATGTAACATCAGCGTATTTGTCTAGTTGTACTTTTGGTCATAGCGCTGCTCTGAGTGAATAGAAACGTAGAATGAGTAGCAGTAGGCTAATACATGATATGGAACATGAGACCTGGAGGGCATCAGGAATCATTCATTCACCACTATCTATGCGTCAGGCACTGTTTTAGGTGCTGGGAGTTCAATGATGGGCAAGGCATAGAAGGTCCTTACCTACACAGATGTCACAGTCTAAGGAAAGGAAAGGAGAAAAGAGGCAAATAGTATTTAAAAAACAAATAAATATCAAGGAATTATTATTAAATATACATACTATAAAGAAAACAAACAAGGTCATGTGATAGTAATTGGAGGGCAACTTTAGATTAGGCAATCAGAAAAAATCTCTCTAGGTGTAAACATTGTTGCTGAGACCTGGTGGAGGAAAATGAGCCAGTTATATGAAAACTTGAGGGTTTATAGCACCAATAGTATGAAATTTTTAACAGAAATATTGATAAGAAATAAGTGAGAGCACTCCCAGAGTAGGGGAACATACTGCAAACTTGCATCATCTCCTTAATTCTGCATGGTGTGGGACTATTCTCATTCCTATGTTAGACCAAAACACACAAAGAACACACAACAGATATAAACACATGTACACACAAACTAATGTGTGTGAAAAGGAGATCAAATCAAATCAATTTTACTTTTAATTTGTTTCCATGTAACTCTGACCTCTGTCCATCTAGAGTCCATCAACAGCATTGAGAAATGGGAGCAGGCAAGACTTCCTGGGCACTCTGCAGACAGATAAATGTTGGCAATATTAGCATCACTTAGGGGCAACAAAAATGTATCCAACTTACCGTTACCATCCATATCCGTCCATCCATTAAATGACGAACACTTATTAAGAAGCAACTTCTGTGCAGAACATCTTACTGTGATCTATAACACTCCATAAGACAAAGTCCTTGCTGCCCAGATTTTAAATCTATATCTGACAGATATGGACACAAGCTCAGTGGGGCGAGTCAAATTCTCAAGTTAATATAGCCGATGTGAGATAGAAATGGGATCTGGATCTCAGCATATCGGACTTCTGTTCCCTTTATTTATGAAGTATTTGTGGAACACCTATATCCCAGAGACTGCATTAGCCTTGAAATCAGGCATCAGACATGATGCCTTCATGGAGCTTGCAGTCTAATGATGGACAGCCTTCCAGTGTCTCAGAAGTAGCCCAAAGAAATGGAGAGGAAAAGATGATTTTCTCATCTCAGAAAAGATGATTATTCAGTTTTTGGAAGAACAGTTCAGCTCGGTGCACAAGCCAGAATCCCCTGGCACATGCAGTGCCCAAGACTGTTACTCTTCTTCCGCTAATTGGATACTGGCACCATTAACTGTTCATTGGCTATAGAAGAGGCTTTGATGAACTGATTGATTATCTCACAACAGCATTTGTGGCAAGAAGATGTTTACTTGGACTCTCTTTCACCACTTCCCCTTAGGCAGGCAGGTAAACAATAGCTGTTTCTTTTGTAGGAAGACAAATAACAGGTGTGGGACTTTTGCAGCATTTGTAGGCCAGGCTTTCTGTCCAGTGTTTGGTGTCATCATCTCTTTGACTACAGATGGGTGGAAGAAGAGTATGGCTTAGTGATAAAGAAAAGTATAAGTCTCGGAGTCAGATTGATCTGGGTTCAAATTCTGACTGTACTATTTACTAGCTACAAATTATTTAATGTTCCTGGACCCCAATTCTCTCAGCTTTTTATTAGGAATAATAAGAGGATTTATTGCAAGGGGTTGTTTTGCAGAGTTTAAGAGACCATCCCTCAAGAGGGCTTAACTGAGTATTGTAACCTAATTGTTACAGGTTTGTGTCATGATTTGGGTGTTCAAATTCTACCAATCATTCACTTCCTCTTTGTTAAAAGAACTATGTCCCCAAGTATTAATGGAAAATAAAATAAAAAATTATAATTTTTGAAATTATGTAATTAATCTATTCCCATTTTTGCTGTAACAAATAACCACAAATTTAGTGGCTTAAAACAACACAAATTTAGTCTATTGCATTTCTAGAGTTCATAAGTCTTAAATGAGTCTTAAGAGGTTAAATAGATGTGTCATCAGAGCTTATTCTTTCTGAAGGCTCTAGGGGAGAATCCATTTCTTGCCTCTTCTAGCTTTGGGGGCTGCCTGCATTCCTTGGCTTGTGACTGCATCACTCCATTCTCTCCTTTGTGGTCACACAGCCTTCTCTCTGACCTCTGAGCCTCCTGCCCTTTTATAAAAACCATCGCAATTTCATTGGGCACAGCTGGATAATCCAAGATAATCTCCCTATTACAAGATCCCTAATCACATCTGCAAAGTTTTTTTTTACTATGTACTGTGGCTTACACTGTATCTCTTAAAAAGATATGTTGAAATCCTAATCTCTGACACCAGCAAATATGACCTTCTTCGGAAAGAGGGTCTTTACAGATGTAATCAAGTTAAAATGGAGAGGGGGGCTAATCCAATTACTAGTGACCTTATACAATAAGGGAAATTTGGACACAGATGCATAAAGAGAATACCATGTGAAGACACAGAGACAAAAGTGACATACAAGAAGAACACCATGTGACAACAGAGGCAGAGATTGGAGTGATGCGTCTATAAGCCAGAGAAGGCCATGGATTGTACTGTCATCAACCACCAGAAGCCAAGAGGAAAGCATAGAAAAAATTCTCCCTGTGAGCCCCCCAAAATAATCACCCTGCTGACACTTTGATTTTTGACTTCTGATCTCCAGAACTGTGGAAGAATAAATTCTGTTGTCTTAAGCCACCAATTTCTGGTAATTTTGATATGGCGGCCCTAGGAAAATAATATACTCTGTAAGGTAACATATTCACAGATTCTGAGGATTGAGACACACACATCTTTGGGGGACCATTATTCAGCCCACACATATTTCTCAAACCTCCCCTGCTCCCCCACTCCCACACAAGACTCTTCGGTAAGTAGTACCAAAGAATAAATTGAAGTTCTGGAAATAAGGGTAAATGAGGTTTCCTAAAATTCCACCCCAATTCTAAGTTGGTAGAGCAAATGCAGGGTCCACTTACTCTACCATGTGCATGTGTAATAAGCTCAAATAGCATGAGAGGCAGGAAGCTAGGCCTGGGACTCAGGCCTGTGCATCCCCTGGGACCTCGCTATATGGGACGTACCCTGGCAATGCAAAATAGAACTCAAGCTTTAACACATAGCGCTGGATCCATTTAATAACAATACTTCTTTATGGGAGAAGAGAGTAAGAGAACAGGGAAAGTTTAGAAAATTTCTCTATAACAACCTCTTCACCCATTGGAAGAAGGGAGGAAATACTATTCCTTGTGGAATGATATGAAAACAGAGAGCAAAATGGGGAGAAGTCCCCACCCTTACCAATAAGTAATAAGCATCCAATGAATATCAAGTGATATTATTATCATTATGTTAGCAGCTACATTTTGCCTTACCCTACAGTCTGCCTTAGACCACACTCTAGATGGTTGACTCTCCTTCAGTTTCAATGGATACTTCTCCCTTGTTCATTTGGAGATGATGTATCCGATCTGATTGGTACATACTCTGATAATGGGGAAATACCCATCAACTATAATTTGTGCATAGCATCTCCTTCCCTATCTGTGTCACAGAGGCACTAAGACCATACTGCATCTGAGTTAGCAGATATGGACATATTTTGGAGAGAGGAAAGCAGAAATGTACTATTACAGAGGAAAATTGAGTAGGCAAAGCCAGGGGTTCGTATTCTTTCTTGAGAAGCCAGAATGGGACATTTGGCATCATGGCATGTTAGGAGTTTTCTATTTTAGTCTCACTATGGTAAAGAGGTGCAGGTTTGCTTGATATTCATTATGTGAGTGGAGAAACTTATAAAGGTAGGGATATCTTCCTGGTGTCTGGATATGATCAACACAGCTGGACGCAGACTGTTTCATGGCTGAACTGCTCTCCACTTCAGCAGAGGTGGAGCAAGCCAGATCATAGAGTACTGTCAGCAAATTCAGCCATTTGGCTTCTAGTCTATATCAGGAGCAAAATAAGACACATCTTTCCTGTATTGTGAGTAGAATTAGGAAATGAATAATAATAGTAAAAATAATACTTATTTTATAATAATAATAATAATACTTAATATTTATTAACTAATACTTTAGGGTAACCAATGCTGTCTTATGCACTGTACACATGATTATTTTTCTCATGGGGAAACTGAAGTTAAGTAATTTGCCCAAGATCACAGATATAAAATATCAAAGCCAGGATTTGAACTAAGGCTTTCTAACTCCAAAGGCCAAGTTTTCAACTCTCTTACAGTAATTGCCTCTGGAAATTAGTAGTCCATATTAAGTAAAATCCATTTGGTCGGGTACTTCCTCTATAAAATGTAGTTTGGAAATTATGGTAAAATCAACAGAAAGTTTAAGCATAGTTTTCTACAGATCACATTTAGCTGGAGATTGGGGTGAGCCGAGGCCAATGAGAATGTCATGAGCTGAAAAGACTTTTCTAGGACCCAGTGATGTTTAGAAAATTACTTTCCAGGATGCCGTAATCCCTGCTGTCACAGCGTGAATCTCATTCCTCTTGTTCCATCCGCAGTAAAGATGGAGAACTGCCAGCAACCGTTTGCACAAAATAAGCCTTTATTGTGCCTTTTTGTCCAAAGACACTTTTTGGACCCCTGTCTTAATTTCCTTTCTATGTCACACATGAGAAGCCTCATCCTGCTAAGATGGGTACTTAGATTCTCTGCTTTTCACAGCTCACCAGGTACCTCTGAGCTCCTAGCTCCAGGACCAAGCATTCTAGCAAGCATCATATCTGCAGGAAGCTGCTTCCCTGATGACACTGGTGTCATTGTCTTTTTGTTGCCTAACAGCTCAGTTTTTCACACAATTGATTGGGATGGCAGAAGGGACCAGTGGGGTTCTCTAGCAGAATGACTAGAAGGCCCCAAACAATAGGTCCCTCTGCTCAGGCTGTGAGTCTTATTTCTCCCCAACAGCCTTTTGGAAGCTACTGGTGGTACTAAGCTCCATGGGATACCATACTTAAATCCGAGTTTCTGAGAGAGTGGATGAAAAACAAAGCTGGTCTTGATTCTATTTATAGTGCAGATTTGCTGAAATGTAGGAAAATTATTGATACTCTATTTTATTCTGGTCAAATATGGAAGCTGGTTGTTCATAATGATGTAGGTACCCTGTAGACAAGGCCATTTGCATTAGCAAATGATGAGCCTATCCTCGCCCTTGTGCCTAAGCACAATGGGAAATACTTAGATAACAAGAAAGCACCCTGGGAATTCCCAACGCTATTTCAGACTAATAAAAGGAAACCCACACCAAGCACACAGTGTTCTAGTTTGGACAAAGGTTGTCCTAGCCCTAAGCAGTGGCTGAAAGGCAGTGATTGATGTTTTCCCATCATGAGGCGCAGTTGGTTAGATTCTTACTTTGTTTCAAATTTATCGTCACTGAAGGACATTAGTTTGCTACAATATGCCAAGAAGGAAAAAAAAATTCTTTAAAGGTCAGATAGTTATTAATGACTTGAACTGAAGAAAGGATTTAAAAATCAACTTTGTGGTTGGTATCTTTTGAATGCCTTACCAATGATGGGTTCTAAAAATTCCCATTTATAAGTGACAGTTTTTTTAATCTAGTTGTCAAAAGGCAAGATTTTTCCCCTCCTTATCCTGAGTCCAGATACATTAGTTATGGTTCATCTCATTTCATAATATCACATACGTCACATTGGTGCAAATAATCAAGCAGGCACCTGTTTCATAAAACCCGGCCAATAATACTTATTCAGTAGCAACCAATGGCAGGGCAAGTACAGTTGATGGTGATGGAGGGTTTAAGCTATTAGCAATAGAAAAAGGCAGAGGATTTAGACAGGGGAGAGTCCAACTAAGCCAGTAATGAGTCTACCAATACAAGCTTTTCCTTGGATCTTTCCTTTTCCTGACACCTACCTTGCTATAAAACTATATAGCAGGGAAATTCTTTGGTCATTATCGAACTTGAGACTTCCCAGGATTTGAAAGCTGAAATGATGTTATTCCTGATCTACTTCCAAGTAGCCAGTCACTCTTCATCCTTAAACACTGGGCACAAGGACAGGATTTTTAGCTGATCTTTAAAGGTAGAACTCGGTTCTCTTGGTCTTGGTGAGCAAACATGAGGCTTTTGGTAAAGATGATGAAGAGCCCATAGGGAGGCCCTTCACTCTTAAGTTCATGCCTTTGAGAGAAGTGAGGCAGATGGAAAATGGCATGTGTAGCATTATAAGTCTCCAAACTCATCCTGCTTCTCCTAATGTTCTTTTGTGTTATTTTCTATCCCCCCCAAATTTTGGGTTGAAAATGTTAGAACAGATAAGGCAGAAAATAGTTTCACCTAGGGCTTCTTTAAAATTCACTTAAACTCATTAAATTCATCTTTCATAAAAAGCAGAAGTTTGGAGCCTTGAGTAACCAGGTATGTTTAAGGGAAGGTATTAGGATCTCAGCTACATTTTCTCACCACTGCTCTTATGCACATGACTAGCTCTAGTAAAGCACAAAGCCAGGAGCAGAAGGGCTGGTGTTTGAATAATTTTTGCAAACAATCACTGGCTTTGCACAGCCCTGGCAGAAAGAATCCTCACTAGAACCCCATTTTGGATGCTATAATTTGGTTGAATTTGCAAGGCCTAGCTCACTAAAAGCACCGCACCTAGGCTCCAGTTAGATTGCTCTCAGAATTCATTTTTATTTCAGTATATTTGTGTGTAACTACAAAATTTCCTCTTTTTTTCTGGGAAATACACTGGTAATGTATCCTTGGCTCATTTGCTGTATTAATTCTTACATTTTTCACCCTAGTTCATGTACCAGTTTAACAATGATGACTGGGTAAAGCAAAAATATTGTACTTTGGTGAAAAGAGTCTTAGAGGTAAAAGTTTATCAATTACATCACATCTTCTCAGAGCTTCCCGCTGCATTAGAATAAATGCAGATGCTTGCCTTGGCCTAGGCAGGCCCTACGCGATACGGCACCCGCCTTTTGCTCCCACCTTATCTTACTCGATTATCCTTGTTGCTCCTTACGCTCCCACTGTTGTTACCTCCTGTCTCGCTCCAGTGCTCCAATCTTCTTCCCATTTTATTGCACAGCAGGATCTTCACATGGCTGACACTCTCTTGAACTTCAGGTCAAATGCCACCTCTTCTGAGAGGCCTTCTTTGACCACTTTATGTAGCATTAAGCTCTCTATTATATGTTTTTTTATTATTTTGTTTGTTTGTTTTTGGTAATTTCTTTTTCACCTATCTGTTGTCTGTCTTTCCTTCCTGGAATATATGATTTATGAAGACAGGATTCTTCCTCCTCTTATTCACCCTCATGTCCCAGTGGCTGGCACTGGGACATGCTTAATCAGTACATGCTTAATCAGTATTCATGCTTAATCAGTACAACTGAATAGCTGAATGAACTGGAAGTCAAAAGATCTGCATTCTGCTCCATCTCTCCCATCATTAAGCTGTGTTAATTCTTAGAGCTCTCTAGGCCTCAGCTTCACTCTTATAAAAGTGAAAAAAAATTGAACCAGAATTCTAATGTTCATTTCACATCTGACTTTACATTTTTACATTGGTTGTACTTCACTGAATCATGTTACACTTTATGAGCTTAAAAGACTATTTCCACAAAAGTGTATCATGTTTACATGTGTAAACAGCTCCCACTGAGTGAGCCTTTGACATGGCTTTTGGAACAACTGTGTGACCCATCATTCATTCAACAAGCATTCTTTGAGAATCGGGCACAGTGTTAGGCTTTAGGAATGCAGCAATAAGCAAGCGCTTCTCTGTTCTCAAGGTTCTTACATTCTCAAGAAGACAATAATTACAATAATTTCAATCCAGGGATAAGTGCCATGATGGGAGAGTGTTCTGTGATAGCCCACTGGCAGAATACCTAACGCCAACATGAGACATCAGGGAGACTTCCATGATGCTGTGATGACAGTTCAAACAAGACCAAAAAGGTAGTGCTACCCAGGTGAGGATGAGGAGAGAGTTCCAGGAAGAGGCACTGACATGTCTGAAGGCCTCTAGGGGAGAGAGGGCACAGCAAAAGCTTTGCAGTTAGGCTGGCTGGAGCAGAGGCTGCACAGAGACGACTGGGAAATGCAGCGAGCGTCGCTGTGTGCAAGGCTCTGGTTCCTCCAGAGAGAGGCCTTCTCAGACACAAGGTCCAGAAGAGGACAAATTGTTTGGTTTTTGCAGCCATTAAGTTATTTATTTTCCACAACACTAACATATTAATTCTACTTCTATGGAGGATAGAATATTAGTACTACCTTGCTACTTCATTTGACTTTTATGATAATACCTACACATGACTGCACATTTAATTGGGGTAAATCCTGAAGACTATTTGCAGAGAAGTTCCTTTTTTCCTCCCTTGGGGAATATAGAAAATACTACTGGATGATATAGTGGATTGTCTTTTGTTTCGTTTTGTTTTCTTTTTTTACTGCTCTTCATTTTATTTTTTCTCATTTTTCTTTTTATTAAATTTATCGAGGTGACATTGATTAATAAATTTATATAGGTTTCAAGTGTGCAATTCAATAACACATCGCATGTATATTGCACTGTATGTTCACCACCCATAGCTAAATCTCCTTCTGTCACCATATATTTGACCCCTTTACCCTTATCTACCTCTTCACCTCCCCTCTCTCCCTCTGGTAACCACTAAACCGTTGTCCACGTCCATGAGTCTCTGTTTGTTTGTCTTGACCATTTGTTGCTTTCAGTTTTATATCCCACATATGAGTGAAATCATATGGTTCTCAACTTTTTCTGTCTGACTTATTTCGTTTAGATTTTCAGACTTTGCCAATTCCCAGTAACAGCCGTATGTGTTTATTCATTAGTTTTGTGACATTTAGTCTTTATCCTGCTTGGTCTGATGTGTCAAGTTCCCCAGGTTCTCAGCCCATGTTGTCATGGTACCAGGGATTGGGTACTAGGTAATATATTATTGAGAAAATAGCACTTTAGAAATTTTTTCCTTAAAATATTGATTATGCCTATGAACACAAAAGAAGTTATCTTGTTCTCATCTGTAAAATTCTTGTAACTTCAAATTTTGTTCTTAAGATATAAACACAGCTCTGCTATGGACTGAACATTTGGGAGCTATGCCCCGCCTCCACACACACAATATGTCGAAGTACTTCATATAATATGACTATATTTGGAAATAGCCTTAAAGAGGTAATTAAGGTTAAATTAGGTCATGTGGATGGGCCTTTATCCAATATAATTAGTGTTCTTATAAGGAAGAGATTAGGACACAGACATGCACAGAGAAAAGACCATGAAAAGACAAAGGGAGAAGACAGCTACCTACAAGCCAAGGAGAGAGATCTCAGAAAGAAGCAGTCCTGCTGACATCTTGATCTTGGACTTTAGCCCCTAGAACCATGAGGAAATAAATTTCTGTCATTTAATTTAGTACTTTGTTATGACAGTCCTCACAAGCTATTAGCTCTATCTCATCTTTTAAATGAATAAATCGAAGATTACATGTAATTCATCGATCTGTGAACTATACTAGTACATCTTTTATTGATTTGGGGGAAAATGTTTACATGTATTTTTCAGAAATATAGTATTAGTGTTTGCTGTTAAGAATCTTATCAGCTTCCCCTGATAAGTCTACAAGATTTTGGGGGGTAGGAAATAAGAGAATATACAAAAGATTAAAACAAATGAGTCTGTTATTAGGAATTGTATTATTTATTTTAATAACATTAGTCACTCATCTCATCTTTGGGCCATGGTCAAGATGAAGAACTGTAAGCTGAAATTATACCACAGGCTTTAGAATGAATATACAGTTTATAGTTTACACAATTTGTAAGTACTCTTTTGAATGGACAGGCCAGTAGTTTAACTAGTTGGTGTTGTTGAATGAGCATCAGTGTAGAAATCTGGAGAGCCGGGTTTCTGTTTTGAGGTCTGTACCTGGGTCTGTGCAACCTTGGGCACTCTATTTGTTCTCTACAGATCTCACCGTCTTCATCTGTGAGCTAAGGGATTGTCCTAGATGACCTTGTAGACCTATTCTATCCTTAACATGCAATGTTAAGTATGTGTCCCCAGTGGGTAAATGTGGCTGGAAAACGTTTTACACCTATACAACTTTTTGGTAGGTTTAAAACCAATCTGTCCAGTTACAACTTTAGAAGTCAATTTGTAGAAAAACTTAGCTCTGCTTCTAAACTTTTAAGGTGTTAGTAGAGGCATTAAAAACTGTGAGTTTTTTTTCAATGTTCCTCTAGTTATTTCGTCCATATTTTCCTCTCCATGGGGTCAATGTTGTATAGTATTGTAAAATAAATCTACCTTCTGATTGATAGTATGAAAAATGCTCATACTATCAATGCCTTTAGAACCCAAATGGGTCGTCATGGCAACTGATGACATTTCTATCTTGCAAAGTGTACTAGGAGTACATGGCTTTTGTGTCCCCGCAAACTGTTTCATGTTATTTTTACAGTGGGAAAGCTGGAGCCAGTAATGGTGTGAAGCTAGGGAGTTATCCAACTGAAATTTTTACTTTATAGGCTTAATAGTTAGGGACAATGTCTTCTTAATCATTGCATCTCTAGACTTCATAGTAAAGTAAGCACTTAATACATGGTTTTTGATAAATGAATGAATAAATATCACAATCTTACTGGTACCTGACCTCCAGCATAAAATATTTAACCAATTTAACTTTGAAAAGTTTTATTTATAACAGTGAAGTGGACATTTTGGGGGTTAGCTGAGCCACATTTACTTACACCCAAATTTTCTTCTGGGCTATAACTCTCTCCCCAACCAGTGGCTTTTGAGTTGAAGTCACTTTTCTGCCAGCCACAAGAGTTGGGAAAGTGACTTAAGTCTGGCCAATTAGAGCATTGCATCTTTGCGGCCACAGTAATTGGTTTAGGGATAGACATGTGAACCAGTTACATCCAGACATGCTGTTAAAAGACAGAGGTACACGTTCCTTTTTAGCCAGTCTTAACTCTGAATGTTGATTGGTTGGAAGCTGTTGGGAACCAGATTATTATCAGTGGAGTTTGAGGATGAAGTCATTGTAGGGCAGAGCAGAGCCAGAGGAAGAAGAGGGACTTGGACTTGTTTGAGCCATTCCTAAAGTTAGACCTTCCTTTGGACTTATCAATTTGGTGAGCTAATAAATTTCCTGTTGTTTAAGATATTTGGGATTGCATTTTATGCCACTTGCACAGAAAACATGTCCATAGAAATAGGCCCACAGCAAGGAATAGTGGGAAGATCCTGGTCTATGGACAAACTCTGACTATTTTATACTGTCCTATTTCTCATGCTTATTAAGATGATCAAACCTGAAAATATATTTATGAAGTGTTTTATAAAATGTAAAACTCATCTACTGCTGTCAGCTCTTAAAATTTTTACAGTTATGAATAGGCTAAGTGAGGTGACAAGGGCATCCCAGACAGAGGATACCATGTATGCACAGACTTGGTGATGGCAAAGACTGTGGTGTTTCTGGGAGTTATGGTGCCTGATCTGGCCAGAGTGAACAACAAGAAGTGAGAAGGAGTCAGAGCTGTTGCTTGAGTATAGGGCAGAGGCCAGGTCATGATCTGCTATTTTATTCTAAGAAGCACAGACACCATCCTATAGGCATTGAGGAGTCTTTGAATAGTTTTAAGCAGAACTATATCTTAATCATATTTGTTCCTTAATATCTGGCTACAAAATGGAAGATGGGCTGGGGAGGGCACGATTGGTTAAGAGGCCACTGCTATAATTTGGTGAAAGATTCTATAGCTGGAACTAAGACGAGAGTACTGAGGTAGAGAGGAAAGAAGCAGATTATGGTAATATTTAGGAAGTAGCACTGACAAAACTTGATGACCAATTGAATCTGGGGGATGAGGGAGAAGAAGGAATCAAAGATGTCTCCAAAGTGACTTCTTAAATTGTGTGTATGTGTTTGTGTGTTTCCTCTTCCAGATATCATGGATAATAGTTTTCTTGTGGGGACTGAGAACTGAATTCATATTTGGGTCCTCAGGAAGGGGAACTGCCTTTCATTTCCATTTTGGGAGGAGGCTGAACTTGAGGAGCCTGATGCATCATATGTGGATATAGATTAGATAGATAGATAGATAGATAGATAGACAGACAGACAGACAGACAAATAGATAGATAGATAGTTGATGCTTAAAAATCCAAAGAGAACATGACTTGCTTATAGCAGCCTAATATATCTTGGAAGGTGATATTCTTGGGGAACCTACAAAGGAGAAAGAATGGGGCAAAAATAGCTGTATTGTGCTTCCTGATAACCTTCAAAGTCACTCCACTCATGGCACTGGTTTGAATTGCCTTCTAAATGTGAATTTCATGCGTCGTGTATGTCATCTCAAAACCAGTGAAAGATTTTGGGCAGACTAAATGAGATTTGTGTCATCTGCTTTGGCCTCTGTTCTCTTCTGTCATGTCAAGCATCTCTCTGCAACTTCACCTTAGCAAATTTAAGCTCCACATTGATATTCTGGTTTCTCAGACCTTTTCCTAGCGGTGGTGTGGCAGGCCACAAGCGCAAGTCTGGGTATGTCTTGGTCACTTATTTTTAACTAAAAAATCTTGTTTAGAATGTGCATAAATAATTATTGTTTGTTTGTTTCTTAACTTCAGATGATTTAATGTGGATGTTTCCTGATTTAGGTTCTCATAATCAGACAAATCATTTCATCTCAAAGTGAAAGCAAATGATTCTCCCAAGCCCCGCTTCTCCCCGCAAGGAGGTGATTTTATGACATGTACTGAGAGGATGTTGTTCCTCTGAGCCCACACTTACATTTACAGTTGAGCTATATGTGAATCTGTTAGCCTGGGGAGTCAGTCAGCATCTATTTGCATGGATTAACTTATAATGGGGAGGGGTGCTATGTGTTGCCTAAAAGAGTAAGAAGCTTTTCTTGTGTGTGCCTTGGAGCCTGGGATAAGACAGAAAGACATACAATGTCCAACTCCACCTGGCTTCTTTGGCTGGGTTTGAATAACAGTGGAGTAAGAAGGTAAGCCAGAGCTGAAGGGATTTGTTTTCAAAGGCTTAAGTGAGAGAATGTAACAGACAGAGAGATGGCCACTGTCTCTATCTATCATTGCACAGACATTACAGTTACTCTCATAACTGGCAGCTTGGGGAACATCCAGAGCTAGCACACATAACATGGGCATTGATTGTAGGAATGATAAAAATGAGAAACGAGTAGACTTGACTTGAGCACACCTGAGTCAACTCTCAAGATCCCTAGGAAGTAACTGAGAGAGACTCTGATAGGGAGGGCCTGAAGCCTTCTAAAATAAGTGGACAAAACTTGAATAGAGTTTGGGTAATCCTGCCCGGTTTGTTACTGAAAGGCATGTGGGGCCTGGGATGTTGAGTTAGCTATAAAAAAGTCCTGGGCAGAAAAACATTTGTCTAAATATACAACGAAAGTTTAATCAAAAACCTGGAATGAGTTCCCTGGTAGAATTTTAATCACTGTTTCTTGTCTACTTATCACATTCTCTCTCAAATGTCATCTAAAATCTCTGCTTTCTGAAGACAAAGCAGAGAATGTGAGACTAGAAACAAATTGTCTGGCTAAACTCTGAGCTGCTTTTATGTAAAATCCGAAAGTGCCATTAACTTTGTTGAGCTGATAATCATCAAGGCTGTGGTCTAGTGTTTGTGAAAGAGAAGCCAGGACCAGGCTCTCTGAGCTGTTGATTTACATCTAAATGTTTCTGTTTGATTGTGTGTTGATTTGGGAATCTGTGTGGTGTGCCATGTACTCATCTTCCCACTTACTTAGACAGCTTGAAAGTTAGAACATCCACATTTTAAAAATTTCAAATAGATCCACAAATGGAAGTATTTATGCTCCCCTATTTCCGTGAAAAGTACAACAGGCTGTACTGGAAATTTTCAGCAAGTGCTTTTTATTCATATTGCTTGGCACAGGTCCATCTCAGCTCTGTCTCCGAATAGTACAGCCCTATGTGTTTCATTTGGTTGTCTAATTGGGGGAAATGAATGATACTATTGAACAACATCAAAAGTCAGTTTCATCCATCATTTTTGTCTGCTGAATGAATGATAAAGGAGCTTATTTAATCGAGGAAGAATAGAAAACAAGCTAATACCCAACAACAAGTAGACTGTGATATTCTGTAGAAGAATATGTTGCCATTTAAAATGAAGATATGGTTAAGAAAAATGTCTAATAACATGAGAGATACTCATAATGTCATGCTAAGTGAAAAGTCGGTTACAAAAATGAATATATATCTCTGAATGGGATATTCACAGCCTTTGATATGTGGCAGCATTGAGGCTGTGTTTGCTTCACTTATAGGTATAGTAGGTCTTTCTTCCTTCCTTAGACCACATAGAAAGATGCTGACTTCGTTGGCAGGATCCCCTAAAGCTCTGTACCCCAGATACAACTCCTTCACTAAAAGCTTGCATTGCTACTTGCTGACTCAAGACCATTTGAAATAGATAAGATAATGGTCAACATTCTTTTCTGTTGCTTGTCTGTTACTCAGCATCTCGAAAACAGTTCTAGACACCAATATCCTCCTTGTCTTCCTGATGCCAGCATTTGTATAACAGCCAATTACAAGGCATTTGTCATTGTTGCTATACCATAACTTGGTAATTTTATTTAGACGGGCATTTTCTGTTGATAAATTTAGGTAGATTACCAAGTCAGAATACATTTATTAAAACACCAATTAGATCCTGCTCCCTCATCCATCACAAGACCTTTAATTCTTGTGTGGTTTCAGCAGGGTGTTCCAAGAACCATGTTTGCCTGAGTGAACGACTTAAATCAAACTGGCATTTTATAAAGATTACCTTATCTCGGAATTTCAAGGCAAGCCACTCTTTATGTATTCTATGAATAATAAGCAATATTGTTTTTAAGCCTTACTTCTCCACTGTTGGGATACAGCAGGGGAAATAGCAAGTCAAGGTGGCTGAATCTAAAAGGTGATTATTTTCCAAAGGGAGATAATTTCCCAAGGTGCTCGTGGAGTTGGAAAGAATGCGCCAGTGACATGAGCACAGTGGAAAGTTGAATTAGCAGCAGTTCTAGTCTGGAAAAAGAGATGGGGACAGTGAGAAGAGCAGATGCTGTTTCCTAAATGATCGTTTTGGCTGTTCCTAAGCTGAGCACAATGCCATTGCCCTCCTCTGTCCCAGCCTTTGTTTTCTGCCGACATCAGTTGACTAGAATAATACTTCTTTTTTCTTGACATGTCTTTTCTGTGTTAAGTATTCTGCTGCATGCTACCTGCCACTGACACTTTGCATGAAAACACCTGTAGCAGGTGGCAGTAAAAGAGTTCCTTCTGAAAAAGAAAAAAAAAAAAAAAGACGGATTGGGCAGGAAGGAAGCTAAAATCTAAGGAAGCAGAGATGAGAAAATGGAGTAGACTCACTTGGATGACAAACCCTTCATTAAATCTTTATTAAGCACTTATTTGGGGAAAGGCATTAGGAGTGTATTTGTCAGGGACTTTTGGTCGAAAGTGTCAGAAATCCAGCTTGAGCAAGCTTAAGCAAATGAGAATTTATGGGAAGGATACTGGTATTGCTTACAGAATACTAAAGACAAGAGAAGAAAGCGGGGCCCCCTATGGCTTCTTTCTCCCTCTGCAAGTTGCTCTCATTCTCTTTAGCTATAGGAGAATCCTCCCTGAGGAACATGGCCTCTGACAGTGAGCTAATGCCATTTTATTCGAATGACCCAAGATGTAGAATTTTCTCTGACAGTTCAACTTAATTAATCTTGTGCAGGACACCATCCCAGCTCTGGTCACACAACTCCAGTCATGTGGCAAAGATGGGTTGGTTGGCTGTGATTGGCTGAATCTGAGTCATATACCTATCTTTGTTGTTGGCGGTATACCACGATTGACAGTTACCATGAGAACCACGTATTTCGAGTTGGAGAAACACTATTCATCAAGAAAAGAAGAACTACTATGAGAAAATATGAGAGTGGGAATAGCAGGCAGACAAATTTTCCCTGAGCAGCAAAATGGACGTGAACTAAAATGAAGAATACAAAGATGAATAAGGTAGACAGGGATATACATGGCCCTCAAGGAACAGACAGCCTGGCAGGAAACTAAGACACATTCACGAATACCTTTAACATCCAGAGATCAAAGCCAAAAGTGAAAAAAAAAATTAAGAGAAAAAGGAGAAATGCAAATGAAAAAAAGCAAGAAACAGGCTGAGGAGAGAACAGATAGGACTAGCTCTTATAGGAAAACAAATGAGTAAAGTAGTAAGATGACTAAAACGACAGCAAAGGAAAAAAGCAAGAAATGCAATATGAAATGTACAAGCCCAACCAGTCTACATGACTCAGGTTACATTGTCCCCATGTAAGCTCCTTGCGTGGTCACTTTTTTTTCTTTTTAACAAGCAAAGAGGCAACACCGGAAATGTCACTTTCCTTTCTAACTTTGCAGATATGTTTATTTTCTAATTACTAAGGAGCATTATTTTATATTCCATGGATATAACCCACTGTTTCCTTAAAATTAAAAGATGAAAAATTTGAAATGAGAATTGCTGACAAACCACGTGGCAGAGAACACCCACAAAGAATGGGAGGGAAGAGGTGGGGCTAAATTCAGGCTGGGAATGAGAGAATGTCTCTGTGTTTGTAGGTTGGCTGGGGTGGATGCATTTCACTGGGAGCCCAAAGGGTTGGCCTCTAGGCCAGCCTCTGACTTGCCTGTGGAACCAACTTGCCATGAGGCCTCAGGCAAGTCATTTCATTCTCTGGACATCAAATTTCTTGTCTCTAAAATGAGAGAGATTGAATTAACCCAGGGATGGCAAATTGTTTTACCAGATGTGTCAATACTGATCAATTCGCAGTTAGGGGTTTTGGGTCTGGATTCTGTGAGAAAGACTTCAAGTATTGAGACAGGTAACATGTTAAGCCATCATCTGTCTTAGTGCTTTAGTGGGGTTGGTGTGCTAGGATTTTTCCATGTCACAGATGAGGCATTTTTCCCTCTGGGGAAGATTACGAGGAAACTACTCCCATTCTTCCAGCTAAGCAGAGTCTGTCTATCTTTACGGGTAACATCCCTGGGATGAGTTTTCTGCATATTGCTTTCCCAGTTTTTATTTTATAGTGGTTTGCAGCTGTTTGTTGATTCATAGTCCTCCCTGAGAATCTAATAGTGGCCATGGACCTCCTTCCCCAAATCATAAATATCCCGTATTTTGCGTAAAATTTTAGAGCTTTCATAGTCCTCCTGAAGACCAAAATGTAGCCACAGAAAGCTCTCCAGGATCATGGATATTTAATGCAGCATCACCTTATCATCGTGTCAAAACATTTCTAATTATAAATTGTGAAACTGGAAATCTCATTATGTATTTAAATAAAGTTGCCTCTGTCAAAACTAAGCAGCAGCCCACCTGCATACACATATAACATGTTTAGTCCGTTCAGTAGAAAGAAAATCAGGAAAATGCTTTCTTTTTTAAATGACTGGTCATTTCACCTAAGTATGATAGCAATTGAGGTAGATAGTCACTTTAGAGAGGCGGAGGGACTTGCTTTAGTTTTCTCTCGAGTACAAAGAAGGGGTTGGATGAATGACTTCTTAAGGTTAGCATCAGTTCTAACACCTTTCTTGTCCTAATACAGTTAAGTAATGCACCAGGTCACCATTTACTAATGGAATGGAGGTTAGCTCTTTAACTTAGTTGGTGTTAGCAGATGAGTGGCTCTTCAGCCTCAGGGTGCACACAAATCATCTTGCATGTTAAAATACAAATCTCCAGGTCGCCAGGTCCACACTGCAAAACTTTGAATCCCTGAGGCTTTGAGAAGAGGCAAGAAATATGCATTTTTAAAACATTCTCCTGGTGATTCTGATGCAGATGGCCCCAGGATCACACTTTGAGAAACACTGAGCTATAGGCATTGTAGTGTGAGGGAAGATCATATCTTGTTTTTATTCTGACATCATACCTTGCACAAAATGGGTACTTAATATGCACTCATTAACTTGAATTATTCCTGCTTTAGTGAATCGCAGGAAAATTGCCTGGGCTGGAACTGTTTTGCAGAGCACTGTGCGCCGTAATGTATGAAGTAATGGAAAATGTTAACACCAAGCCATATGTCTTAGGAATCACAACGAAATTTTCTATACAATGTTTTTTCAATATGTTGATCATTTTAAGCTGCTCATTTTCTAATCCTGCAAAAAGAGCCATGTGCGCTCCACAACTCAATAAAAATGAAATAGATGATATGGTAACTTACTTTTTTTCTTATTATTCTAATGCACCTTGCAAATAGATGCTTTTGATAATATGTACATTTAGATAATCTTAGTGCCATTTCATCAGTGTTTGAAATTACTCTGGATTTTATTTAAAAATAAAACCACCTTTTTTTTTCTTTTTTAATCTGAGTAGGTTGTTTTTCAAATGAATCATAGAATAAAGGTAAGTGGAATCACCATGTGTTCTGTTCCCTTTATGTGCTAGGAACTTTGCTGAGAGCTTTGCAGACATTGGGCTGACGAAGCCTCACTACAACCCCTTTAAGCATCAATTGTTATACCCTTTTTACAGATGAAGACACAGATTCAGAGAAGTAAAGGCAATTGTTCAAAGTCACCTAGCTAGTAGCCAATAGAATTGGAAATTTTTTTTAACTAACTTTAACGACCCTTTTCCAGCACACATATGTTATCAGGACTTACTGAAATGATTCCTTTAAAAAAACAAACAAACAAACAAACATCATGTATCAATGACTATAATTCATCAGTGGTCACGTGGGCCAGAGAGAATGGTTTATATTGGTACAGATTTATACCCCAGTGGCAAATACTAAAACTAAGCCTGATTATATAAATATATAAA
>NW_011888915.1:2712759-2745564 GCF_000151845.1 Pteropus vampyrus
TTTTTTTTTTTTTTTTTTTAGATTTTATTTCCAAGCGTCAGCTAAATAAAGCATGTATGTGGACCAAGTGAAGGTTCTAGACCACTTGTTGTCTACCTCTGTCATTATAACTCACTTGACATTTAAAAATTAATAGAAACCCAGTATACAAAGTAGTGTCCAGCTTTTCTGATTTCCCAAGTAGACTGTGATAAGCTTCTGTTACTTCAGCTTTGTCATATTCCCCCATTCCTTCCTGTGTCTCTGGTAGAGTTAGCATGTCTACAATAATGATGTTTGAAATCCTTAAAACTTTGTCTTTCTGCTCTAAATGCTGCATTACAGCCTTTTGCTTATGAAAAACAATGTGGCGGTGTGTGTTGTTTGTAGTCTTGGTAGTTGCTGCCATCAGGTTTTTTGGGGAATGCACTGTTGTGGAGGCAGCTTCCCCGAGTGCTGCTGACTGTGCCAACCGGAAAGGATGTGGAAAGTGGTTCTCGCCACACACCAATATCACCAGCGGACAGAGCCCTCAGCTCTACTAATCTGTGAAATTGTTTCCCACTTTCCAGCACACGAAAACCTAATTGCTTTCTTCAATGAAACAAAACTATCCACTGGGCCAGTTTTGTTGAGCTGGGAGATTACCACCTGTGACAGCTTATCTTTTGGGTTGTTAAAGAAATGGTTACTGTTCGGACAAAATTAACCTTAAAGAATGAACTCACCATTATGGGTGATCTTTGTCTCTTATTTTAAAACCTGAAATCTACTCCCCAGCTAATAAGTGATTTTCCTTTACTTGATATTAGAAGTAGTCATGTACTTAATGGTTGATATAGGAATTAATACTTAAATTAATTGTATTCCTCAAAGGGCATAACAGTATCGATAAACATAATATTCAGCATGTGGATCTTAAATGAGGGTGGAATATGTAGCTCATGGACTACTCTTGCTGAAATGAATTACGGTAATCCTCTTAAAAGGCCAGAGGGAAGGAAGATTAAGCCCCATTGGCCACATGCTTCATCTCATTTACTTAAGCCCATGTTTTTCAATCAGTTTTGATGCAGTGCTATACATTATACCCTTTTGCATATGATACAGAGTGTTGATTGCAACTGGACAAACCTCATAATGTTTTGAAAGAATCACTCAAAGCTAACTTCTTCATTGTAGTTGAAGTGATTAGAATATTGGCCTAATCAGTACCTAAAATGCATGTCATAACACAGTGGGATCACAGTGGTACTTACTATGAAATAGGTCACATGAAACGCTGTGCTCTGCATTTTTAATGTAGCACACATCTTGGAATGCAACTAAACAAGGGAGCTTTTAGTCTGAATATCAATACATATTTCCTCATGGTGAAGGCTGTTGGCTGGTGGGACCATCTTTCTGGGGAAATGAGGGGAGCAGAGTTCTTTTTGTCATTTCAAAGTAGAACAAGGAAGTATGTAAAGAACGGAACTGAGAAATGTGCTGTCGGGTTAGTGGAGAAGTGGCCGGAGGTAAGTATAAGAGATTCTGTGGGTCCATAGTTTCTTGGGTTTCTTAAAAATATTTTTATAGTATTGGTTTTCTTGCTTCCTTACTCCTTTTAGCTTTATAAAAATGGTAATTCATTGAAGAAAAATAAAATCAAATGGAACTGTATGAAGGAAAAACTGATAGTTGGCTTCTCATCCTCTCCGAGGCAACCTTGGTTTGAAGTATTTTACCTCTCTGTAACCTGCTTAATTTCTTTATCTAAGTCGAAGATACAAATACGATCACCCTTATAGATTTGTTGTGAGATTTAAATAAAATAATGTATGGAAAGCACTTATAGCAGTGTCATTCCAGATTAATGTATCTATTGATCTAATCTACTATGATATTCCTTCACTTGCTTTTCCCCACACCAATTTATCAAGAATATTATCTCATGTCCTCTTATATAGAACCGTCTCAATCTTTAAAAGTCTGCCTAATCTTTCAAAATGTGAATATAATTATCAGTCACCTGTTAATAGATATTTAGACTATTACAAATTCTGTAATAAATATCCTTGTACATATACCCTTCCATATTATCAGAAATGGAATTGCTAAGACAAAGGATCTACATACATAAGTTTCATAAATATAGTTGATTGCCTTTCAAAACAATTGAGTTGATTTATACTTCTGTTAATAGTATATGAGTGGTCCCTTCTTCCCACACTTTGCCAGCATTGATGGAGGTGATTTTGTTGGGTGGTAGCTGTTGTTTTTGTGTAATTGTGTGCTCATGAGTACTCTGTGGGGTGTGTGTGTTACAGTTTTATTTTAACTCCACTCTCTGGCACATTGCTTTCAGCCATTCGCACACCCAAAGGGCAAAAAGCATCTGTGTTTGCAGAAGCATATTTATAGAGCTGCTCTATCTAGCTCCCCATGGAAACCACTTTGGTTTTAACTAGGTGACCTGTTGTGCAGATGTGACTCCGAAGTGGAAGATGTCCAAGTCTTGACTCTTTTTTTTCTCTCTGTTGGGCTAAAGCTAAAGTCCTGTGGGACTTTAATGAATGTTTACTCTGTGGGACAGGAAGACCTGGTGTGGCGGCAAACGGGGTTGACTGACAGCCACCTATTACGATTATCCGGTTCCCTAAATATGTCTCATGCTGCTCTGCCATAGTGTTGAACATTCTTCTCTTAGGATTTAAGTTTTAGGGACCGTATGAAACACCGTGCACTTTATTTTAACCCTTTGCGCTCATTTAAAAAGGCTATTTTTTGTGGCCTAGGGAAAGGGCATTATGGAAAGAAATCCAATGTTGGGGTCAGGAGACCTAGATTCTCCTCCCAAGATAGAAGGTAGTCAAGAGACTAGAGGTCTGGGTCCAAATTCCACTATGCCAATACTTCTTAGACCATACTGGAGAAAATACTTAACTTTTTTAAAGATTTAGTTTCTTCCTGTGTAAAATGGTTATTTCCTACTGGTAACCATCACCGTTCTTGATTCTAGATAATAAATATTGACTGTGGATGTTTTAAGCAAAAGAGTATATATTGTAAGGACATCAGGACTTCTCAGATAAACAGGAAGCTACAGATTCAGTTCTGGAAAACAGGCAGAAGTTCAGGTCCTTAGGGGGCTGGGCCACAGGCACAATCTAGCTAGGGTTTCTCATCTGCTGCCCTTGGACTCCACTGTGAATAAATTCTTATAGATCATTTGTATTTACACCATTTCCCCAAGGTCTGAATGTCTGAGTGGGAGTAATCAGTTGGCCAAGCCAGAGTTAAGTGCCCTTACCCATACATCCAGGAACCAGGAGAAGGAATAACTTTCATTTGGGCTCTAGTCAGAAGCATGATGCTGCCTCCAAGACCACAAAGGAATGATTAATAGCATGGATCTGAAATCCAGATGCCAGGGGTTCAAGTCCTGACCCCACTACTTAACCCATGTGTGCTTCATGGGTAAAATGGAGATGGTTAAGGTACTTACCTCATTAGGATTATTCTGAGGATCGAATGAGTTGATAAGTATAAAGTTTTTAGGACATTCTCTGACCTCAATAAGCTCACTAGACGTTATCCCTTAGTATTATTAATTTTCCAAACTAGGAAGGAGTTAATACTGATAGCCAAACACAAACACAAAAAGTAACAAACCTATCCCACTAATACCTACACTCACACACAGTAAGCCTTCAGCACTGATAGTTGTTTTTCTTATTGCTGTTTATGAATTCCAGCTCTGAAACTAACTTAATTTCCTCAGTCTAGGCTATTTATGACTTTGTTCATCTGTAAAATGAAAACGTAGACTACATGACTTTTCAGGTATCTGACAATTCTAAATTATTCTGAAACAGAATTCAGGAGAAGGCAGAGAATCTCTTTTGGGAAATGGTGGGGAATTGGCCTAGAGATTGGTTGCCCAGTGAGATGAGTACCCACCACATGTGGCTGTTGAGCACTTGAAATGAGACCAGTTTTAACTGACAAGTGCTATAAGAGTAAAATGCACAGTAGATGTCAAAGACTTTGTACAGAAAGAAAGAATGTATTCTAATAATAATTTTTTAAATATTGATTATAAGTTGAAATGATATTATATGTGTATACATATAATACATATATATGGTTGAATGAGATATATTATTAAAATCCATCCTACCCATTTCTTTTTACTTTTTTTATGTGGGCACTAGAAAATTTTAAATTACATATGTGTCTCACATTGTATTTCTCTTGGCCAGTGGTGGGCTAAAGGAACTACATAGTTGAGAATTCTGGAAACATTTTAATATCCTTTGATCCCTGTATTAGTTAAGATATTTTCATTTTCAATTGATAGAAATCCAACTTGACATGCTCTAAAAGAAAAAGGAGTAATTGAAATATAATGGCTCACACATACTGAAAAGTACAGGAATAGCCTAGCCTATCTTCAGACTTGACTGGATCCAAGAGCTAAATCAATGTCATTAATACTGTGTGTGAATACATATGTGGACTCTGTGTAAGTCTGTCCCTTTGCTCTGTTTTCTGCGGTGTTGGCCTCACTCCTAGGCAATTTCTCACTTTATGATAGCCACAGTGGTAATAAGTGTATAGCTTTACACCTCCTAGTCTAGGAGAACAAGAGATGGCCCCATCCCCTCAGTTCTAGCTTGGGTCATGAACTCATACCTGCACCAATCGTCATGGCACAGCATATTCTACTTTGATTAGCCAGGCCTGTCATCTGGCACTCCCTGGAGCACAGTTAGAGATAGCCATTTGAACCTCATGGACTGAGAATGAGGTTCAACAAGAAAATATTGTTTCTGTTACCAGACCAAGTCAGGATTTTTGGGCAGGAAGAATCAATAATCAAAGGCCCTCCATGGGGAGAAATAATGCTCCTTTTCCTCTGCTGTTTATCTCATGCTCACCTGAGCAATAAACCCCAAGTCATCTTCTTTCTCACACACTTCATCCAGTTGGTCACCAAATCCAACTAACTTGCCTCTTAGATAGCTTTGTAAGTACCTCAGCTTTCCCTGCCTCTTGCATTAGCTTCCTATATGTTCTGCCTGGTTCTAACCTCATTTGGCCAAAATCCAAAATCTATTCTCCACACTACTTCCAGAGTAATTATTTATTTAATAAAAAAAAAAAGTTTAAGCCCCACGGATGTAGAAAACTATACAAAACAAAATGCATGGCAATGAATCATTCTAAAGCAAACATTTTTATAACCTCAAACAGGTAAAGAAATAGAATATCGCCAGACACTCTAGAAGCCCCTTCCATATGACCCAATCCAAACACAACCACTTTGTGCCTCCATAAGTAACCACCACCCTAACTTTCATATTAAGCATTTCCTTGACATTTTTATAGTTTATCCCTTCATCATTTCCTTTGCTTTACAATTAATCTCTTGAAAACTCAGGCTGTTTGAACTGTAGAGTTTTTCAGAGTTTAGATGTGGTTGAATGAAAACCCATATTATAATGCAATGTGCTCCTCTGTCCTCTGTATTTTCTGCAAAAGAGCAGCTGGGTTCAGAGACTGGATCCCACTCAGAGTAGATTCCTTGGCTAGATTATGGCAAACATGTCTGGTTGTCTCTCACTTGGTGATTGGTAGCTATGCCTCTATCTATTAATTCATTGTAATTTGTGGAATAATGACATGCTAATTATATTATTTTCTTTTTAATTAACATATTATTTATTTTTAACTCTTTATTGAGCTACAACTCACTTATCATACAAGTCACCCATTTAAAATGTAATATACAATTTTTTAAGGTGTGCTTATTGCAATTGAATACATGTATCATGCTAGTCACCCATTTAAAATGTATGGTACAAAGTTTAAAAATATAACCCTATGGTTGTGAAACTGTCACCACAATCAAATTTTGTTTTCCCCTAAATGAAACCCTGTACCCATCAGGAGTTACTTAAAAATCCCACCCCAGCCTACCCTCAAGTCTTGGGCAATCACTAATCTACTTTCTGTCTCTATGGATTTGCTATCCTGAACATTTTGTATAAATGGAATCATATAATATGTGTTCTGTTATACTTGATTTATTTCACTTAGCATAATATTTTTAAGACTCACTCATGTTGGAGCATGTATCAGTACTTCATTAATTTTTATTAATGAATAACATTCCATTGAATATACTATGTTTTGTTTGTTCATTAGTTTATGGATGTTTGGATTGTTTTTACTTTTTGGCTACAATAAATAATGCATCTATGAACATTCATGTACACATTTTTGTGTGAACATATCTTTTAATTTCTCTTGGGTGTATACCTAGGAGTAGAATTGCTGTATTATATAGTGACTCTATATTTAACTTTTTGAGGAACTGCCAAACTGTTTTCCAAACTGGCAGCATAATTTTCTATTTCTATCTCTAATGTATGAGGGTTCCAGTTTCTCCACATCCTTACCAACACTTATTATTATCTGACTTTTTTGATTACAACCATCCTGCTGGGTGTTAAGTAATATCTCACTGAATTTTTGATTTGTATTTCTCTAATGATTAATAATATTGAGCTTTTTTGATGTGTTTATTGATTACATGAGATTTTCTTTGGAAGAATGTCTATTCAGATTCTTTATCCATTTTGAGGTATTTATTTGTTATTATTGAGTTGTGAGAATGTTTACATATTCTAGATACAAAAACCTAATCAGATATACAATTTTCAAATATTTTAGCCAATTCTATGATTTTTTTTTCTTACTTTCTCAATGGTATCATTTGTAGTACAAAGTTAGTGATCTGCCCTTTGCCATAGAATTCCATATATGGTTGGTTCAGAACTTAGAGAAGCTGAAGAGGGATATTTGATAGGACTTGAAGGTGTTTAAGGTCTGGCTGATGCTAGAAACCAACAAGGTGATCTAGAAGATAGCAACTACATGGACAAGGTATTGTCCTATGCTGGCATTCACAGAATAATGGCTTCTGTTTCACTTGTGCTTTCCAAATCTTATGCAAATGTGTTTTATAGATAATTCTAATCTAGGAATACACAGGGAAGATAATTCTGGAAAACACGATTGTAGCTTAGTTAAATTGACAAGGTAATAGATTCCCACTTCAAAAAATATGTATTTAATATTAACCACATGTCCTTATCTTGACATCTCTCTAATCATTTTGGTTAGCTATATTTTGTTTTAGTATAGATTTCCCAGAAAGCTCTCAAGAGAAGTATATTCTCTTAGTTCTTACAGTTAATTATAGTTAATTAATGAGTTTTGCTAGAAATGAAATCCTTGGCTTATACTTTCTTTCCTTGAATATCCTAAATAAGATACTCCATTTTTTTCTGGCATAAAATATTGCTGTCAGAAAGTCTAATGATAATTGAATATTCTTTCCTTGATAAGCCACATACTTTTTCTTTTCCTTAAAGTCATATGTACAAATATGAAATAATTAATTTTTCTTGATTTATAATTTTTAGCATTTGTTCTTTTCCCTTGCTTGAGTTTTCTTCTTTAGGGATGTCTATTATCTGTTTGTTGAAATTTTTTTGTGCCTATCTTCAATATTTCTCACTTTCTCTAGAACCCTTTTGATTTCTTATTTATATAAGTACAAAAGCCTCTGAGGTACTTTTAACAACCCTGATGCCCAGATTGTACCCTAGACCATCTAAATTGGAAACTCAGAGGGTAGAACCAGGCATCCATATTTTTTAAAGCTCCCTAGATGATTCCAGTGTTTGAGGACCACTGACTAGAAGCCTCTTTAAAATGTGTTCTGGCTCTTACCTGTTTCTCCATCTTTCCATGTTGATATCTCCTGACAAGCCCACAGATAAGCCTTGCTTTGTTCATATCAAACTACTTATAGTACTAAAATTCATCACTCTGCTGATGCGTTCGGTCTCTTTGCATATACTGTCCTCTTTCCCTGGAATTACTCCATCCCACTAAAATAACTGTTCACCTGGTAATCACCATATAGCTTGTAGGTAGCAGATCTAAAGATTATTACAAGTATCTGGTTTTAACATAAACCAAGTAAAATGGCTGATTCATTGTAAATTTGTGTTTTCTTTCTCTGTACTGTGTCCAGTTGAAACCTATGTGAGAATATGAGCTAGTTCCTGCTTGAAAGTGAGACTTCAGCTCTCTCTGGTTATCTCTGTGAATTCCTAGGGACCAAATTTTGGTTTTGGGAAAGTTTATTGAGAAGAATGAGTTCATGACAAGGACCTCTGTAGGGTATTTGCTGCTCTGGGTGATGATTTATATTCATAACACTGAAGCTGAGGTTGGAAATTAGAGCTGCCACTTTAAAATATGCTTGGTCTGGCTCTGGAGTTGTGAGGAGTGGATTCTTATCAGTGGTTGCATTAAAACAGCATCAGAGACAAGTGTATTTTTTAAATGGCAGCTCTAAGAAGCCTTCCTGTTTTATATTAAATCATGATTCTAAAAGGCTAAGCCCTGGATTAAAGATTTTGATTTGTCTCCATATTCTCTTAATCAGATCTCCTTCTCTTAATTCTCCACCCTTAGGAAAAATGAGAAACCACTTCTTCCTAATAGCTTTTATTATATCATTAGTTCCCAGTAGATAGGAAACAACTCATCTTGGTTTGAAAGATAGATTTTTGGTACAACTGTGAAGCTGTTAAAAATAATATCAAGGATTCATCTTTATCATTTGGAAAGATGATAATATAAAGGCTGGAAGAATTCACATCAAAATAATAAAAATAGTGAATCTTTGTGATGGAATTACACGTAGTTTTAAGTTTTTTCAGTGTTTTAATCTGATTATTTTATGTTCTTATAGTGAATATCTGTATGTATAGATACATTTAAAGAAGTTAAGTGTAGTAAGAGAGTTTTCCTTTAAGATAGTAGAGGTTGCCTTCTCTAAGACTGTTGAGGGGTTTGTAGAATCTGTTACTCTTCATATATTTTTCATATGAATAGCATAAACTAGTCTCTTAAAGCAACTTCATCTGCTTCCTTTTACTTCTCAATTCTATATTTATAATTACTAAGTTATAATTCCCAATTAAAGGAGAGAAAAGATTTTTTGTTTGATCAGAATAATCAATTTATTAAAATTATTTTTAATCTCCGATGTATATCTGGGATAGATGACACAGGAGGACACAGGAAAGGCCAACTTGTGCTTCTGTGTCTGATTTCGTGTGATGCGGATCAAGTCACCCCATAGAGCTCAGCTGTGACTCTGCTGGGTCTGCCCCACCAAGAGATGATGGCTAAGAGGGAGATATTAATTACATGTTAGAAAGGACAAACCAGTGCAATAACAAGGGACTGAAACACAAATCTCATTTTTTTTTTTGGAAGCTCTATTAAAATCAAATATTAATCACGAGTTGTGAAATAGAACACAGGCAGTTAGGAGCTGCTAAAATATTAACACATCTATTGAAACAGAAACCCAAGCACTTTATTATCCTCATGACCAGCTCTGGGATTTCATAATTAAGTCTTTCAGTTTGATTTATTTAGACTCTAAGCAAACTTTCAAAGTGAGTTTGAGGGGCTTTGTACTTGGAACATGAATGCACTGCATTTCCCGAGGCAATTTGGAACTGGGGTTTCATCACTTCAACACCCTGCCTCAGAAGCAGGTATTCTGAGAAACTTCTCTTGAGCTTCTTTACTCATTAACTGTGAGAAGGACCCCAGAGATGTCCCTTAGCAGTGCGAATATTCAGGAGGGAGGGAGGGAAGGAAACATGTTATACTTAGGAGTGAAACTCTATTAGTCACAGCATATTCATTTCTCTTGGTCTGTTCTTTTTGGTACTACAAATGGATGCTTCCCTCTTATCTTCCATCTAAGCCCTTAAAGCTGGTTCTAAATATTTCCCGATTGGGCAGAGTGAGTGGAAAGATGTACCCCCTCCACATTTAGACACATTATTCCTTTCATTCTCGAAGACGTCCTGAGGAGCATTGGATCTAGCATAATCCTGAAACTGAATATGTGGCAAATTCTCAGATAATCTGAGCTTGAAGATACTATGTAAAATTTAACCCATCTCAAGGAACAGGGTTGGCGAATCAAGGAAGAGAATGAAACCTAAAGATAGTATGGACTTATACTATGACAGTGTATCCAGTGATACCTAATAATCTTTGTTCCAGACAGAAGGGAGTGAATCACACACATGTGCCTAATTAGTGTTAATACAATGGGGGAGGTGGAGAGGGAAAGGAGAAGAAGGACAGGAGAAAGAGCATAGTGACAGGAAAGTGTCCAGGTTTAAAAGTATTGGGTTAACTCTGGGATACCCACTTCCAGCATTTGAAAATGACTAGTTGACCTTGGTCATTTGCCAAATCAGCTGCCAAAACGAGACCAAAATGAAGTAGAGTCTTTGATCACCATGATGATAGAGACAGCATAAAGGCTCACTGAGGGGAAAAAAGAATAAACGGCACCCCGAGAGAACAGGAAAGAACGTCTGGACCTTCTCCAAGTGCTCACATCAGTGGAGAATTTGTCCACCTTTCTCTGAAGTTCCAAGCTTCCCAGCCTATTGTTTGACAAACGGTACAAGTTACCCTCAGCATATCTTAGTAATCATACCTGAGATGGAGGAGCTGGCTGGGAAAAATCATTCAGTCTGGTGCTGCCACAGATATACAGCAGTGGAAGTGTGCCTGGGAGGAAGTGGAGATGTCTAATATGTTTCACAGCATAAATTTGGTCCTGATAGGCCCTTTCTTCCCTGGAGACTTTCTTCCCCGAAGCCTGAGCTACCTGCATCTTTTTGCATTGTTAGGAAGATGATCTGTAAGTAGAACTCATCTTAGACTGAGAAGGGATAACTATTTGTCTCTGCAGCCTTGTATGTCACCCCCTTCGGTGCTCATATCCCTCCTGCTCTGTGGTGATGCCTAGGCTCCCTGTGCCTGTGGCAGCCTCTGATGCTTCAGAGTGCCTTGATGAAGTCCCCCAACCAGCATGCTTTGACTTCCTAGTCTGATCACCTTTCTCCTTCCATCAAAGGGGTCAGGAGTATCCCATCCCTCCAGTCTTCCTCTTACCTTGATGTTGGAAGTTGTCAGTCTCTCCTTATCACGTCATGATGTCCTTATGGTCTGTATGGATTTTCATAGGAGACGCCTGAAGACAAAATGCCTTGAGAAATGATGATGGCATTTAGACTCAAAAGCCCCCAGTTTGAGTCCACATTAATTGTGGAACCTTGGGAAAGGTCCTTACATAGTCTGAATCACAATTTATTAATTTGGCAAATGGAAGAGAGCACAATTTATTTCATAGGATAGAGTAAAATGTGATTATAGCTACGTAAAGCCTACTAATAAACTATTAAGCATTGAGTAATTGTTAGTGTTTTATTTTCATCATAGTAGAATTCTCGATTGACTAGCGAAAGAAGTATTTTTGGCAGAAGAGGAGGGTGCTTCTATCAAAATTCTGATATTGGACTGAGATTTTAAAATGTACCAACCCTTTGCAAGAATTTATTTCTCTAAGGTCTCAAAGGTGCCCCGCTTTGATTCTAGTGTGACCTCAGGGAAAGGCTACCAGTGTAATACTGAACACAGTCAAACTTTTAAGTTGGTATCTACCATATCCAGATAATTTTCTAGGCACCGAGGGATACAACAGAAGATAAAAGAGATGAAATCCCTTGGTTTCATGGAGCTTACGTTCTAGAGCATATCAGGGGCCTTAAGTTTTGACATGACTGGTACGAACTTTGGTCACCGGCCCCCCGCTTTACCGTGACTGTCGTAGCGGGCCCTTCTTTCTTTTCTTCAACATGGCAGGCAGCATTGAGGAGTGTGCATGCACCCGAATCTCGAGCAGATGGGAGAAAGGCAAGTGGGAGTATCTCAACTTCCTTTTATTTCTGCATGGCCCCTTTTTCTCCAAAGTATGAAACTCCTTTTTTTTTTTTTTTTTTTTTAGCCAAAATCTATTTCTCTACTTAATGAATAACTCATTGTGGCACCCCAGCACCATATGACAAGAGGAAAGTACATCCAATTTCTATAACAGTACCTAGTTTTACTAAATAATAGAGCATTCTCTTGCTGCGGTGGAAGTCATGGCGGCAGATAATTTGGATACAAAGAGACGGTAGAGAGGAGAAGTCAGAAAAGGAAATTTAGTGCGCTTGCTGTGGGGCCATCGAGCCAGCCCCAGCTACTGTGATCCCTCTGGCAAAGCAGTGGGATGAGGGCAGGATCAAGTGAACCCCTAGTTGGATGGAGAGAGTTGGATTGGGAGGATGGGTTGACCCTGATGGGTAAGCAGGGGAGCAAGGGATGGTAGCAGCCTAAAAGGTTAGCAGTAGGGTGAGAGAGGGGGAAGGAATGCTTCTAGGTAGGACTGGCAATGTTCAAAGAGAGCGACGAAGCGTTGAAGTGGAGGCTTCAAAAGCCTATGTTTTTTAAGAAAGGGTCTTCCATAGATTGGAAGAGCACCCATCTGAGAATATCTGAACATAGCTGCAGTTCTCCAGGCACAGTTGTCTTGGTGTCCTGGGTCCATGCCTGATTCTCCTGCAGCAGCATCACAGAAAGGAAACTTGTGCCCCACATTTGAAGTACTAAAAATATGAACTTGATTCAAAGATAAACTGCAAACCATCACCATGTCTCATACTATGTCGTTTAAAAATTGTACCAAACTTGTATGATCTTCTACCCACAGCAATAAATGAATGGTACATACATCATCCTCAAATATTAGGAACAGGAGTATGATTTTAGAACTTAACCCTGTTCAACAAGTTTATCTAAAAAGACACATGTAATTCTTTGCATATATTCACTACTTTAAATTCTTTATATATTTTCATTCTTTTTAATTCTTCCTATATTTCCATTCCCACACACAAACAAAAGAGTGTAACTTTTCTGGAATTTTTAGCAATAGGCATAGCATGAAAACAGTATACTTCTTTTTGACCTTTAACACTAACATTTTAACTTACGAGAAAATGCACGCTTTTCTTCCAACTAAAATTAACTGTGACTGAAAACACAGCCTGTCCCTCTACTCGCTGCGTGCTTCTTTCTTGTCTCTGACTTGGTCTATCGCTTTGTTCCTTTCCATTCATCCCCTCTCCACCCACTCCGCCTGCCCTCACACAGGCAATTTATCCCAGACTAGACTCCTTAGGGGGACATATTACATTGCAATTTGAGTATCAAACTTCTCTTGCCTATTTTCCATTCAGCTGAGGAAGGTAAGTTGCCAGGGTCTCAGGTTTACTATTCATTTTCCTTAATGCATGATTCAGTGACTTCATTTAGGTGAATTTATTTTTGACTGATAAAACTGGATAGATCTAGGCCTTTGGATTTATTTCGGCAACATTGCTTTTTGAGACCACACTACATTTATTTTTTTCCCCCAGTGGATGTAGAAACAAACAAAGTACAACTTCTTGTAATGACTGTAAAGATGAGCATTTAAAAAAGATAGACACTTTGAAATGGCCTTTCCCTCAATAGTCTCTTACAAGCCTTATGCTATACAAACTATTTTTATTCAAAATTGATATTTAAAGATCTGAGAAGAGAAGAAATGCAGCATTTTCTAAACAAAATATGCACATTGCCATAGAAGACAAGTGTAGTTGAAGCTTCGAGTGTGGCAGTTGAGGAAACAAAGTAAGCTATGCTTAGATGAAGTACAAACATGTGCTGGAAAGGCAGTAATCTCTGGGCTACAGTCATGTGCCACGTAACAACGTACCCGTCAATCTCGTAAGATTATAACAGAGCTGAAAAATTCCTATTGCCTCGTGACATTGTAGCTGTCATAATGTCATACCAAAATGCATTATTCATATGTCTGTGGTGATGAACAGTGTTTACAAAGTCTATAGTAGTGTCATAGGCCTTCATATGCTCTCACCACTCACTCACTGACTCACCCAGAGCAACTTCCAGTCCTGCAGGGTCCATCCATGATAAGTGCCCTGTACAGGTGTACCATTTTTTATCTTCTGTGCCGTATTTTTACTGTATCTTTCCTATGTTTAGATATACAAATACTTACAACTGTGTTACGATTGCCAACAGTATTCAGTAACATGCTATACAGGTTTGTAGCCTGGGAGCAATAGGCTAGTCCACATAGCCTGGGTGGAAGTGTACTCTGTGATGTCTGCCCGAGGGGAAAATTGCCTTATAACACATTTCTCAGAATGTATCTTCATCATTAAGCAACACATGGCTGTATATGTATTTAAATGTAGTGAATACTTAATTACTCCATAGTCAGAGAACCTAGTTGATTAAAAGATGTGTCATTTATTTGCTCACTCAAATGACCATGGTGGGGTGACCCTGACATGTAAAATTCTTTGCTCTTCTGTGAGAATAGAAGGTGAATAAGCATGGTCTCTGCTGTCAAGGGGCTTAGAGTCTAAGTAGGAGAAACTCACAATGCTGTAAATGCAAGAGAGCTGTGCCCCAGGTGAAATGGGAGGGCAGAAGAAGGGCCAGTGACTTGACATCTAGGGGCACTTGGGGTTGGAGATGGAGGAAATCAGTAGGCTTCCTGGAGAAGGTACAAAAAAGCTGACACTCCACTGATAAGTTACCCAGGCAAAGGGAAGAGGGGGACAAAAACGGTTCTTAAGGCAGAAAGGACAATATGAGTAAAGTCAATGAGGCAAGAAACCTAATGTACAAACACTAAGGAATAGATTTAGGGAGTGGAAGGAGACCAGATTAAGGACAGAATCAGCAGATCAAAAGTCTCTTCTGTCTTGCTAAGTAGAACCATCTACTGCCGATGAGACCAAACTGAAGACTAATGATAGAATGATAATAATACCCAAAATACAGATTCTACCTCAAATTTATATGCTGTGTTATTATTATTATCACTATTTTGAAAAATGTCTTCATGAGTATTCTGATTTGACAGAGAGAACCTGGCAAGGAATAAGTAGGTTAATAATACTGTCAAAATTAGGGATGAGAAAAATACAGGTATTTTAGGAATTTGGCCAAGGCCATGTAACTTGTTGGTACCAGATCGGGGCTTGGGACATGGGTCTTTGCTGTGACGTGGGCAGTATTCTGCCTGCCTGTGTAACCGAGACACCTTTGCGCAAAGCCTTCACCATACAGTGAAATCCAGCCTAGTCATCTTCTCACCAGTGGAGTTAGTCAGATGAACTTCTGTTTGGTAGAGTACAGTAGGGCCGACCCAACTGATGGGGAAAAAAAGCTCATAATGTATCATTCATTCTCTTCATATGAGAGAAGCAGATTGAGAAATAATTTGAAATACTTAGTAATAATACATTAGTAATAATTACTTACAATTGGTAATAATAAATATTACTAATGTAAGTAATAATAAATATTACTAATGTAAGTAATAATAAGAAGAACAGGTAACAACAGTGACAAATATATTTATTTGAGGAGCCAAGCACCAAGCAGAGCACTCTGCACTTACTTCTCAAACAACCCCCTGAGGCAGGTACTACTGTTGCCCCCATTTGACAAGTGAGCAAACTGAGGTTCAGTGACTTGCTTAAGTCACGCAAGTGACAAATGGAAGCACGATTCATTCTGACATTTGTCTGACATCACAGGCCAAGCTCTTTTCAAACCGTGTGAAATTGCCTTTCTCACGTACTGCTGCTTGATTTATATAACACCTGCATTGTACCATCAATGAATAATTGATACTTAATAAACCACGTGAAGACGGCACATGAGAAGGCAGTAATGAACCAAGTAATGAATTCTACTATAGAGGCTGCTGTTCTATAGATATAGAAGCCCCATCTCATGATCTATAAGATGGTCCCACTGTTAAAAGAAAATAAATTAAATTAAAAGAAAAAAGAAAAGGAGAGAGAGAGAGAACATGCCAAACGTCTTAGACCCTAATGGAATTTAGCTGCTTTTTGTTTCGTGTGTGTGTGTGTGTGTGTGTGTGTGTGTGTGTGTGTGTGTTTCTTTTGTTTTTTACTAATTTAGCTTCAGGGGCTGGGCTGTAATGGAAATCTATTAGAAACTCTGTCCCTTGAATAAAAACCGAGTATACAAACCAAAGGAATGATAGAAAGCTGAACATACTGAAAACCTGTTAATTTTCAATAGTGTTTGAACTTCAGGTTTGGCTCCTGTTCCTAAGAACCCAGCAGAATACATGGCTGTCTTCTTGCATTTCAATGTGTTTGCAGCTATGATCACTCTCCCTGTTGTAAAGAACACACAATTAGGTATTAAGATGTGACAAGATGATAGAAACGGGAAAGTGAAGATGGCACATGGGAAGGCAGTAATGAATCGGAATGCATATTTATCATCGTCTGTCATTGTTTACAAACAATGTAATGATTCCTGATTTAGAATTAAATTCCAGGCTCCTAATTTGTGAAGTCAATCAAACAACCCCAGCAGGTGCAGATCAGCAGAAGGACTAACCGAGTAAGTGTTCTGATATACAGGACAGAGCTAGAGAGAGCAAGAGCATCTTCTGTCAAAAACCAATTGGTTTAAGATTCAAAACAATCTATATTTTCAGATGCCTTAACCATTGACACAACTGTGACATAATTGTTGTCTAATACCCAGCTTAGACAAATCCTTTTCTTTCCTGAGCCTCACTTTTCTCATTTGTAAACCAGGAATAAGGAAATTTACCTCATAGAGTCCCTGCTGTCCATGTCCACTCCTAGAAGTCATCATCAGCTCTTGCCTGAACTTGGAATAGCCTGCTAATTGGCCTCCCGGCCTCTGTTCTCTGGAGAACAGCCAGAGTAAGCTTATAATAAAGACAGATCATGTAATTCTCCTGTTAAGGTCATCCTTCTTGATGCCCTGGTCTCTCTCCAACCTCATCTTCTACCATTCCCCCCTCTCTTAGCACATTTAAGCCACATAGGTCTCCTTTCATTCCTCGCACATGCCATCTTATTCCTACCTTAGGACCTTTGCATCTCATGTTCCTTTTGCCTATAATGATTTCCAAATAGTCTTCACAGGCTGGCTTCTTTTAGATATTAGGTCTTCACTCAAAGTCAACTTCCCTGAAGATTGCATCTGACAATTCTATCTATTGATTGCAACTCTCTCACCCCAAGTCACTTTATCATATCATCATGTTTTATTCTCTTCACAACCATCATCACTACCTAAAATTTTATTATCTTTTACTTGTTTATTGTTTGTTCTTTTTTACTGGAATGTGAAATCTCTGTGGCCAGCCGTGTTCGCATTGTCTAGAGAATATCAAGTAGAAGGCAATCAGATATCATTTGAGTGCTGAGTGAATAAACGCAAGGATCAAATAAGGTATAATGAATGGAAATGGTTTTATAATCTATTAAGTATTATACAAATACTGGGTTTCACAATGCCTTCTCACTTGCTAAGTTATGGCTCTTCTTAAATCTTTGTCAAAGTAAAATGAGTGCAATTTTCAGCCAGAAACTCTTTCAAATGGGAACTTGCTTTCCAGAAACTTATAATTCAATGAAAGACAAAACTAGCACAAAGAGTAAAATAGAATTTCTTATAAAAAATTTAAGATATCCTGTTTCATTTTGCTAAGGTTAGTTTTCTGTTTTGCACCACGCCACTCTATACAACTGTATGAATGTATGTGTGTCACATAGAATTATTGAAAAAAAGAGATTTTTATAGAATTAGAGGAAACATATGGGAAAAGGGAGATTTGAAATAGTGATCATGAAAAAAGAGATCAGGATTTATCAATTGATATTCCATAGGCCCATAAGAATTCCTAAATTGATCTCATTTCCTTCAATCTCACCTCTCCCCCAGCCTCTTCCTCTTCCTGATACCTTTTCACCTACCTATTAGCCAATTGGATGTCTTCTTTGGAAAATATATATTCCGTTCCTCTGCCCATTTTAAAATCAGATTTTTTTCTCTTGAGTTATGTGAGTTCTTTATATATTTTTAATATTAACCCATTATCAAATATATGGTTTGCAAATGTTTTCTTTCATTCTGTAGGTTGCCTTTTCATTTTGTTGTTTCTTTTGCTGTACAAAAGCATTTTAGTTTCATGTAGTCCCACTTAATTGAGTTTTGTTTTTGTTGTATGTGCTTTTGGTGTCATATCTAAAAATCTTTGCTAAGACCAATCATCAAGGAGCTTTTCCCTATGTTTTCTTCTAGGAGTTTTACAGTTTTACGTAACAAAAGTATTTTATTCAAGACTTTAATCCATTTTGAATTAATACAATCTCCATCAAAATTCTAATGGCATTTTTCACTGAAATAGGAAAAAAAAAATCCTAAAATTTGTATGGAACTACAAAAGACCCCAAATAGCCAAAGCAGTACTGAGAAAGAACAAAGCTGGAGATGTATTTTCTGATTTCAAACTATATTACAAAGTAATAGTAATCAAAACAGTATGGTCCTGGCATAAAAATAGACACACAGACTAATGAAACAGAATCAAGAGCCCAGAAATAAACCCTCGCATATACTGCCAACTAATATTTGACAAGGGAGCCAAGACTACTCAATGAAGAAAAGATAGTCTCTTCAATAAATAGTGTTGGGAAAACTGGATAAACACACGCAGAAGAATGAAATTGGACTCTTATCTTACACCACTCTTTTGGTTCTCTTTTATAAAAGCTCTTTCCTATCTATTTTTCAAATGTTAACAATTGAGAGTGTGTCTAATTATCAATGCAGAAAGAAGAATGTATTTAATAACATGAGACCAAGCAATGTACAACGCACATCTCTCTCAGTCTAACTTCCTCATGGTTATCACAGGGATCATACTATTTATTTTCCATTCCCTCTGGTCTGGAAATCTTTAGTGCTAATTTATGTTGGTAGCACCCCTTTGCTTTTATTGCTTATTAGATACATTTGTCAACCCCCTTGAACAACTGTTTTAAGTGAATTAACCATGGAGGTGTAAAGGTGGGCTCCACGATTGAAGCATCTCTCCCTTTAAGAGAAGGGTGAGTTGGGCAATCTTATGAGGTTGGGCATTTGTGTTCAGTTAATGTGATTTAACAAAAGAAGGAAAATCATATATAAAGGAACAGTGAACTATTATCGCAGTGTACAATTTGTCTCCTCTTTCAGCAATTCTTGTAGCTCTTAAAGTCACTGCAGGTCAAGAATGGCCATACTTGCTCTAGAGCCAGGAGGAAGATTTATATATTAATAGATTTGTTCATCAGTGGTGTTTTACTGTATGTTATCAATCTATGCAATTGGGATTGATTTTTTGGTAGACAGTGCATGATGAGAGTCAAAAGTAGAGACAGCGAAGCAATATGAAGGCAGGTTTTAGGGCATTTGTCTATCGAAAGGAAAGCAGAAGAAACAAGATATTACCTATATAGTTACCTTTATTGAAATCACCTTTTAAATATTTCACATATTGTGATTAATATTAATGTTGCCATTTGGGTATCAAAAGTAATTGGTTCTCTTTTAAAAAGCCATTATTAGTGGGCACTGGATATATTCTAGGCACTGTGATCATGCTATGGACAAGTATTTAATTCTCACCCTCCTACCGGAGAAGTATTGTTATTTCCAACATTTTCAGATGAAGAAAATGAAAGTCACCAGCAGTGCTGAGTCCCATTCCCATTTCTTTGACTCTAAATCCCAGGTTTTGCCTGGCTCATTATGAAATTCCTGGGGTCAGACCACCCAAGTCTGCGTGATCGCTAGTCTCTTAAAGACTTCGGGTTAGTTGCTTAGCCTTTCTGCTCCTTAGTTGGCTCCTCTGTAAAATGTGAATAACAATAGAGCCACTTTATAGGGATGTTGTAAATCTCAAATGAAATTTTGCAAGGCAAATGCTGAACAACACCGGGCATAAGTAAACACTCAATTTAATGTTGCCTATTATTATTGCATGATCTCAGTATAGGCTGTGGGCATGTGGAGAAAATCCTCAGTTAGAGCCTCCTTTGTCCTATTTCAAAATCCTAATTAAAAGAATAGTGATTAGTCAGTGGACTAATCAATCCCACTTGCAGAGATACATGTTTAGACAGAGTTGCTAAATACTGTAGATCTTTCTAGTCTGTTATCATCTGAAGATAACCTGGTGAAAATGAGGCATTATGTCCCCCCCATGGCTAGGTATGGCCAAAGTGAAGAGGACGAAATAAAAAAAGGAATCAAGATGGGCCAAGGAACTTCCCTATGCAATAGGCAAGTGAGAACTTTTGGGCAGGAGTAATCAAGTATGACCTTAACTGAAGAATGCTGAGACTAAGAGAAGGAAATAAAATAAAGAGGAAGAAAGCAAGTAAAAGGCAAAAAGGAAAATGAAATAAATGTGTCATCAAGGAGCACTTAAAAGAGCAAGGCAGTAGACTAGGAAGTCAAAATTCACAATTTCTTGCCTCGTACAAACCATTGCATTCCTCTGTTTAGAGAGAAACTCCATAGGTGAAAAACCTGAGCTAGGAAGTTTTAAGCATCACCAAAATTGGAAAATGATGTGAATAGAGATGAGGTATTGAATGGTTAGGAAAGTTAATTTTTACTTAAGTTGTATAATGCCTTAGAGGTTGTTTTATATGTATCAGTAAATAATTATGACTGAGGATCAATGAAAAATAAATGTTTACATACATACATAAGCAATTATTCAATTCTGGATAGGCCTATGGATTTTGCCATTATCTACAGGTCAGCATGTTTTTGTCACATGCATATTAAATGTCTAGTGATGTTCCTAAATATTTTTCATTCCAATGACCTTTACATGTCAGATTTTTCAATCTTTTCTTTTCCCCCAGTACAAGGTTCACTGTCTCTCACACACTCTAAACCAAAAATTATTTTCTGTATACATCATTTGTTTTTTTTCTCCCATTCATTTATCATGCAGATATTTCCTGAGCATCTACTATGTGCCCTGGAACCTTGGCCTGTATGCTCCCTGGAGTGTGCATTAGAATTCAGAAGGGGACAAACATAGGCCTTATGGTCTGATGTGGGAAACAGACACTAAACAAATAAACCTAGAAACATCCATAATTGCTCATGGTGATGGTGTGAAAGAAACGGGCTAGAGATTGAGACTGGCTAAGCTGGGTTGGGGGATAGCTAGGTTAGGCCAATCTGAGAAATTGATGTTTAAACCAAGCTCTTGAAAACCAAAAAAAAAAAAAAAAAAAAAGCTAAACAGATGAAAATCTGAAGAATAAATGTTCCTGGCAGAGGGACAAACAAATGCAAAACCCTATGGTATGTATAAGAAAGGGTAGCAAGGCATGAACTTAGGTGATGGCTTTATTTTCATTTCCTGACTCCTCATTCAGGCACCTGTTCCAGCAGATCAAGAGCTGTGTTTTTCTTTTGCATCTCGGGCAGGGTGAGTGCGCTGTTATTAAGCCGTCGCCTCTTAGCTCCAATCTACTGTGCTGTATGACACTGGGACTGGGATTCAGCTGACCACACTTCCTGTTTGCCCAGCTGGCTTCCTGCTAGATTCTCTCCATCGGGGATGCTGCAGTAAGACTGAGACGTGAGGCCAGGAGGACTCCTTGTCTGCTCATGCTCATCAGCCACAGCCCATCTTTTATTTGCCCCAGAAGCAGCTGGTCCCAGTTCCCATTTTTTTCTTTTCTGTAATTCCCAGAGTCAGGCCACTTCAGAGATACAGGCACCTGTAGGCGGCATGCCCTCCTCAGATGCCTGGGTCCCACCTCCACAGGGTAACTCTTGCAAGCTTCTGGGTTCTAATAACTCATCCTCTTTTATTTGTCTCCCCAGCCCTTAAGGTGGTAACTGCCTCCTGCTGTCACTATTTTCATCTCTTCAGTGTCACCTTCTTTTGCATTTTCACTCCTCCAATATCTGTTTAACCAATTCCTTACATTAAATTCTCCCTGGTAAGATAACAGGCGGAGTATCTGTTTTCCTGACTGGTCCTGACCGATGCATAGATGGTTCAACTGTCTGTCCTTGCCCAAACTTGCCCCCTCTTAATGAGGAGCCCCAGCTGGGCTCGTCCAAGGCCAAATGTACACGAGGGAAAAAAGTCAACCACAAACAAGAAATGATGATTGTCAAGCTTGAAGATGCATTTTTCTCAGAAGCTTGCACAGCCTGCCTATTCCCAATCTCCACTATGCAATATCTTTTCCAAGGTTAGCAGAATTATAAAAACATCAATTTGGCCGTTATTGACTTTTCGGCCAGGATACTAAGAATGTCTTTCAGCAGTCCCGATAAATTAAATCTGGCCACCTAGCTCACAGACGGGCAGGCTCCTGCATCACTGATGGAGAAGACAGTGGAAAGCATTTTTCCCAGCTGTCGCTGTAAATGGCGTGCGTTGCGCTCACAACCATTAGCAGGTGGAGAATTTGAAGTGTGGGTAGATTGCAGAGCTGCCTCTTTTAAAAATGCATAAGCACTTCGTGAGTTTGCTAAGTTGTGTTTTCTTCAGCTCCATTTGAATCTTTCCTAGGGGGAAACATTATGTAGTCTTCCTCTTTTTTCTTTATCAATAAGGACTCCCACAGGGCAACAGCGGAAGGAAACGAAGTCCAGTCAAATGGTTTGCTCTATTGGCCCTCAGTTTCCAGGTTGTAAAATATTGGAAAATTCGAGCTGTAAGGACTTAGGGCAATTGAGTTTCCTGTCCTTCCCCCAAATTCCTCCCAGCTCTGGGTTTAAATTTAGTTGATGGGCCTTCAAGTAAATTTTTACCCTAGATAACTCATCCATTTGTGAAAGTCTAAGCCCTGCACTAAAAAGGGACCTTCCTTCCAAAACTATCCTCTGGTCACACACTCTGTGTCAGACACTGTACCCACACCAAAGTCAGACATTACTAAATCTTCAACATACATTTTCCTGATGAGTCCAGTTATAGCATCAGTGTGCTTCTTGACATGATGCTCCAACCAGACCTAAGAATTGGTTGTGGAAACATAATAATCATATCTGACAGGCTCTCGATTTGTTTTATGTAGATCAGTATCTGGCTTATACTTGAATGAATAGGTACGAATGAATGGAATGCTTATTGGGTGCCATAAACCATGAAACACCTTTACATTATCTCATTTAATTTTCTTAAAACCTCCATGAAGAAGATACTAACTTTATTTTTCAGATGAGGAAACCAAGGCACAGGGAGGTGAAGTAATTTATTCAAGCTGACAAATTGTGGATCCTGACTCTGAAATCTGTCTTGCTATGTTATCAACTTGATACAATTTAGCAGATGTGTTTGGCTCATTCATTCATTCATTCATTCATTTATCCAACATTTATCAAACTTCTATTATGTGCCAGATACTAAAAATGGTATAATAACCCACAAATTCAGCAGTGGATATTTTAAAGTAAGGCAGAGCTGGTAGGCCCTTTGACCAGCAATTATTTAATAAGCCCCAAAAAGGCAATAGATTTTTGCTTTTTTAATATCAGTAAATCAGACTTTTCTTGGAATGAAATGGTTTTCTCCCCACATCTGGCTAATCAGTTGTATCCTATTTTCTCCTCAAATGGAGAGAATTATTATAGGCAGTATTGAAACTTCAGCAAATTGGGAGCAAAAATATGTTACAATTTGAAGTACCAAGGTATTTCTGAGATTGTTATTTGCTATAATTGGGAAGGATTCTCGGATGCCTTAGGGTTACCTTTCACGGATTCTTTCACACTTTCCAGGACTGGGGAGCACATGTCAGTGGGACTGCAAGGGCGAGAGCATCCACATGTTACTCCTTTGCTCTGGTTGAAAACCCCTGCTTGTGGTTGAGTTCTTAGGAAGGGGGTAGTCAGACAGATAGTGCTTCCAGGAAAGACATGGGTGGCTATCTTCTCACATCTGATTGTCTTTCACATTTCACTATAACTCTTCACACAGCACCTCCAGCTAGACTATCTTAATCCCGTCTTTCTCCTTGATTTCAATATAATATATAGGCTTCAGAAGCCACCTTATGAATTATCTTGCCAAAATGGTAAAACATTCAAATGTTCTCATAAAATATTGAAGCATGTGGTAGTATGACAGTCTCCACTAAAATGAAGTCGTTCGATTTCCCTTTAATAGTGTTAGCGCCTAGAACAAGTGGAAAGTGATGTTTCCATTTGTCTGGAAGATGGAGGAGCTGACATTTAAATCCACGATCGTCCCAGCCTCCAAGGTTGGAAGTAGCCAAACCCGCGTCAGGGTCTCGGCTTGGACACGTAGTGGAGGGCTGCGTGCCAGTTTCCACGTCAGCACGCATGGCTCCCCCACCCGATGGTGTTTGTATTGTTAAATGGCTTTTAGAAAAGCTTCAGATTTCCCTCCAAATCCAGTGACTGTTGTAACTTTACCTTTTCTCCTGGGCAGAAAAACACAGGCTTGCATTTCTGTTGGTTCAACAGGGTTTAGGAACAAAATATTTTGTTTCCTTGGTTTAAGGTAATAGGCAGGCATATCCCAGCATTTTTTTCTTCTCCTTCTGTTTTCTCTCATGCCTCTGTTCTGCCTCTTCTTCTTTTTTTTTTCCCCCAAAGGTTAAGTTCAATATTTGAACTTTTCTCAAAAAGGATCCAACTAGATCAACTCTGGATAGGTATAATTACTTTTTCTTGACTTGTTCATTTTTCCATCAAGTCATATGGGTATGGGAACAGGCAGGTTTGGTGAGGCAGAGGCAGAGGCAGACTCTCCCTCTGAAGGAGAGGAACAGTCTCCTCAAAATCAGGCTGGCCGACAGCAGTCACCTTCTATTGTGGTTATTTTCAGTTGCCATCTGGTTCACGTTGAGCGGTCTGTTGCACGGAAGATATTTATTTGTGATAGCTTGGGGTAACTAGGACATGAGTGCCATGGTGATTCCTTTTGGATCGTTACATTGCATTTAATGGGTATATAAATACAGTGATTATTCAGTCACATTTTTAAAAGTGGTTTGAAAGAGTTAGAGATAGTCTTGGAGTTCCGATTTACAGGGACTTCTTTGTTTTACTCCCTCTGGAAAACTATATCAAGATAAGTTGCTATAAATAGTTAAATCATTTAGATATGTAGAGCACAGGCATTGTACCAGAAGACAGGGCATAACTTTCCTTATAGTTTCCATTCTAGATTTCCTCTACTTTGACCGTATTTGAAATGGCAATAAAGTGGGATCTTATTATAAAGTGGCTCATTATTTCTGATAATAAGTTATAGTGCACATAAAAACTAGGTCTCCTATAAAATATATAGATACTACATCATCCTGGTCCCCAGTATTAGTATCATAAAGGGATTTTGTTTCCCTTTATTTTTTATGGCTTAAGTGCAATGAACTATATGAAGTGTCCAGTGCATAATGTATGATCAGCAAATAATAGTATTGGGTTCATGACTCCAAGACTGTGGCTGTTTGGAAGGCTGGAAGCAGGGAATGATATTTAGGAAACTGCTTTGTGCCATCATTGTTAATTTCCTAGTTCAGGGAGCCAACAACTGTGTATCTGAAAAAAATAGCTCTGCCTTCGAATAGCAAAATTCAGTGCTGCAAATCAAGACTCAGGGGAATAGGAAGAGAAGGACTCACGCTGGTTTAAATGTAACTTAGTGGATCATGTAACTAAAAAGTCCACTGACAGGACTAGCTTCAGATATGGCTGGATCCAGGTATTTAAAAGTCATTATAGGGGTACAGTCTTTTATTGAATTTCTACATTGTTCTCTGAGCAACTTGCTGGGATTACAATAATGGACACTTTACTGTGCCCATTTTAGGGAGCTTGTGATATAGGAGCTGAGATGCAGAAGATAAAAAAGAATTAGAATGTGACATGTGCAATAGCAGAGACACAAAATAAAAAAAAATATGATTCAGAGAGAAAAAACTGACAACTATTTTTGAGGAGAGGTGAATAAAACTTCAGAGTGAAGTTAAACCTTGTACAGTGTTTGAAAAGAGAAGAAGGAATTTTACAGACAGACAAATTGAAGAAAAATGGTTAGTTGCCTTGGGTACAGTATTTGGGAGATCTATATTCAAATCCTAGCTCTGCCACTTATAGTTTGTGCAAACTATGGCAAGTTGGCTTAAACATTCATGGTCTTAGTTTGCTTGTATGGAGCTACCGACTCCATAGAATGATCATGAGAATCTGACGAGTTGATGGGTGCACAGAGCTTAATGTGGCAGCTGGCACAGAGTGAACCCTTCCTGATAGCTATTGTTCCACTCTTACAGACCCCTTATTGTGCCTGACTACTGTCATGAAGAGCTTTGAATTAGGGTTTCACATTAGCCACAGCAAAACTGGCTAGCATTTATTGAGTGCTTACTGTGTACCACATATGGTGCTTAGAACTTCACTTGACTCATCTAAGTCCTCCCTGGACTTACAATTCCAAGTAGTATGAAAATTATTATCCTCATCTCAGAGATGAGGAAGCTAAAGGTCTGTGAATTTAAGGGGTCTGCTAACATAACAAGGTTAGTAAACAGTTCAGCTAAGTATCCTGACCCAGGGCTGTCAGACTCCGCTGGCTGTGAGCTTAAGCATTATATTGTATTTTTTCTTACACAAACCATTATTAACCTCCTCCCCTCAATGGACATGGCTTCCGTTGCAGCCACTTCTTGTAAAGATATGGTTGTGGGTGCTTGCGTGTGTGTGTTCAGGTGCTATCCTGCTACTCCAGCTGAGCTGCCTGGCATTAATTGCTCGGGTCCTGTGCTTCCTTGCAGGTGAGCCTTCCCGATGGTCACCCTCACATTGTGATTGCTGCTGCAAGAATGGCAAGGGTGACAAAGAAGGGGAAAGCGGTACGTCTTGCAACGACCTCTCCACCTCCAGCTGTGACAGCCAGTCTGAGGCCAGCTCCCCCCAGGAGACGGTCATCTGTGGGCCCGTGACACGCCAGACCAACATCCAGACTCTGGACCGTCCCATCAAGAAGGGCCCTGTGCAGCAGATCCAACAGTCTGAGATGCGGCGGAAAAGCGATCTGCTCCGGACCCTGACGTCGGGCTCCAGGGAGTCGAACATGAGCAGCAAAAAAAAAGCTGTTAAGGAAAAGCTCTCCATTGAGGAAGAGCTGGAAAAATGCATCCAGGATTTCCTCAAGATCAAAATTCCAGATCGGTTCCCTGAGAGAAAACATCCTTGGCAATCTGAACTCTTACGGAAGTATCGCCTATAGGGGAGGGCTGGGGGGTGGGAGAGGAAACCAATGTGTAAGCATTTTGAAATCAACCTCCTAAAAGAAATTCATATTTGAAAAGAAAATCAACAACTAACAATACACATTTGTTAGAACACAATGCCCATGGATATACTACTGCCTATTTACCTAATTTACCTTAACGCATAAATCCACAGGGTAGATTTCTTCTCAGATGTGGAAGTATAAGAAAATCTTTTTTGGGTTATTTGTTTGTTTGTTATCTCGGTCCCACATACTGAATATCCTATATATAATGAGAGCCAGCTACATAAGTGTAGCTGAGAGGCCTTGGGATTCATTTATCCCAAACTGGTTTTTTTCTCATCTCTACCTCCCTCCTTTGAAGGAGAATATGGTAGAAAGAGATGTGGCCTAATGGCATATGTTTGATTTTTTAATTTTCCTTTTCTCTTTGTTTATGGGGTAAGGGGAAACTGGCAGGTTTATATGACTTTTCACTCAAATATATTGTGTGCCACTTTATATTGATTCCGTGCGCGTGAGGATTTGTGCAACACAAGCACAACAAAGTCTGTATATACACACAGCACACATGACCCCAGGGCCTGGAGTGCTGTGGGGTGTGCCCGGCCCCAGCGGCTCTCTCCCAGGGCACTTCAGACAGATGAGCCTCTGCTCTTTTCTTAAAACCCTTTTGGGAAGATTTCCCAGCCTCTCTTGGCAACACTTTCTAACATCGAATAACCCTCATCACCAACAAATAGTCTTCCTTATTTTGAAATGAACACCCTCAGGCTCCATTTCACTGCTGATGCTCTTTCTCTGCGCTCAGAGAGGGTGAGAAGAGCTAATCAGTTTTGGTATAAAACGAACATGCAGATGCACAAAAATCACTACTAAATGGCCCCACACTCAGCCTTCTCTACCCGGAGCTGAGCAGTCCTTCTTTCAATGTTTTCAGAGATCTTACTGCCCATGTTTTAATGGTGTGGCCTTTCCACATAATCCACCTTAAGTTCTCTCTGCATTCTCACATAGTTGTGGAAGTAAGAACACCACACAGTTCACACTTGAATCAGGGTCCAGCCTTTTCTTTAAGAAGGAATTGTATTCTACACACCTAATAATTTCTCATAACTTTTTAAACCTACAGTGCTACACTGCTACTTTCTTGTAGCCAACTACATACAAGTCTGAATCAAGTCTGTTTGCCTTTGGGATTCTGGGATTTGACTGTGTCCATACGAGGATTAGCTGTCATTTCTCTCACGTCTGTGAACAACCCAACTAGATAACTGAAGCTCCAAAATTAAGGTTTTGGCTTTCTAAATTCTCTTTCTCGATTATATCTTCGACCTGTATAGACACAGCCAAAAATAAACTTAATAGCCATCCAGCCACGTGACTCTGTATTCTATTAACATACCAATAGTTCTTTTCTAGAACTTGTGGTAAATGAAGATTAAGAGACCAGGTTTTATTTTTAGCATTCCTTATGCATTTTAGTGGGAACTGAAAAATAATTTGTCAATCATTAATTGTGTGCCAAGCGCTCCTAATTTTTATCGTGCGTGTGTTCGTATATGTATCACAGGTAATAAAGGCAACTGGATTATGTCTGTAGGAGGGAAAAATAATGACCAATTGCTTTTTGAAATTTTTCATTGATGCACATTTATTATGTAAGAGATTCTGTCTTGATTCCTGCTATTAGTGCCCATTAGTATATGGATATCTTTCTGAACTTTTGTAATTCTTGCCTTTACACCTGTGTGACAGACTCAGCCAATGTCTTCTTGTGATGATTTGAATGGAGTTTAAAGGTTTACTTAAGTGAAAAAGAAAGTTTATTTGGGGAGTTATCAAGAGAAGTATCATTTATAAATTTAAGTGGTGGTCTTTTATGTGTTAATATATTAGCAGACATTTGATCTTAACTACAACATAGCTTTGTAAAGCCTACCAATATGTCTTCATTATTTTTAATGTTTTTAACATCACATCAAAATACCATTCTCCTAACAATGGAAGATTTTGCAAAGAGTCACAGAACCTAATAGGTCAAAAAGAAGTTGAATTTGGTGAAAATATCCCCAAGCTCACTTTGGTCAAATGATTCTCGTGACCCTACTGGAAGTGCTGTCAAAGAGCTGGGGTTTAAATAAAATGGCCAAAGTCCCAACTTCCTTTAATTTCAGATCTGGCTTTGATGGTATCAAGGTAGAGACACACTAGTAAGAATTAGAGAACTGGTACGATGGCAGTCAACCCACTACTTTACATACTTTAAGTAGGAAATTAACCGCTTCAAAGAAAATGTTCATGGCATTATTTCTCTGTCCTTTGACCTGTCGTGGATTTCTTTTCTGCTTAGGCACTCTTTTATAGCCCCAGTGACAAAACTAGGGGTAGGACATCTGTTTAACAACAAAGTTTTTTTCACCTGGGCCAGCGCTAGACTGATACCCACCCCAAACAGTCCAAATAGCTAAGATGATAACATGGTGTGTGATAGCTTGGCTATTGGTATAGAGATAAATATAGTCCTGGTCAGTAAAGAACTCTAAGGAGGCACCAAGTACATGGAAATCTTCTGTCCTAGTTTGAGTGGCATTAGCAAGTGACATCTTGAGGCCTGTGACATTGGAAATGAGTTCTGGGTAAGTGAGTTATAAGATTAAATGCTCTGGTGGCCCTGGTAGTCAGTTTGATTCAGACTTGTTTTCCTAAACTTAAAATCGTTTTAAGAACTTTTAGTTCGATTCCGGACAGAACAATATATGTGGCTCGCTTCTTAAATATCGGTTATGACAAGGGCCCTAAGTTGCTGATGTGAAAAAAACGAATAGCATCCTATGGGTCAAATGAATGAGGAATCATACGTGTGGAGTCCCAACGTAGGTTGCCTCCTGGGAAATCCTGCAGTGCTAAAATCCAGTGAGCTTAGGAAGGTCATTCCCTACAGGTATGTGGCTCTCCTGAAGCAAGAAACATATTTATATAGTCCTCCTACCCAGTATCAAAAAGGGAGTGATCTGCATTTATCAGGAAAAGGGGAAGACAGGAAAATAAAACTGCTAGATCATTGTGGTAGGGTGCTATTCCTCCCCCACTAAGAAAAAATTACACTGAGATGTGGCCATAAAACAAGAAAGTGAAGAAGTTTCCAAGATATACAGAGATGTTGTCTTTTGTACTCGTAGGCACAGTTATCTTACTGGAAATGCATGCATGGTGAGTTAAAATAAAAGGGGAACAATGCGCAAATCATAAATGTTCCCTTTGCTCTTTATTCCTCCATAGTTCTGTCTATCCCCAATTGATCATTTGGGGCGGATACACTTATGAAAGGAGAGTCAACGTGGAGTTTTTCACTGTTCAGTTGGCCTTGTTTGATTCAGAGGCATTTTATCTGTAGGCGCAGATGTTGTTCATTCTGGGCCCTCTTAGTTGCCACTGCTTGCACTTCTGGATTGCTTTTGCTTTTCTTGGTTTTAGACTCCTCTCTGATTATCCTTTGTCTGTGCCAAGCAAAACATTCTACAGTGAGAAATTAAAGGCAAATATGGTGTTTTGCAAAATCGCTTGATGCCATCTCCCATAATGGGAGGCAAAGTTTGATTCTTATACTTTTTCCTTTGCTTCAGTTTCAACCTTCCAACTCTGTAGTTACCATAGTGGATTAGCCCAGAGCGCTTGAGCGCTGGTATTTCTGCCATGTCCTGCAAGATATCATGTCGTGGAATTTGATTAACCTTGGTCTCCTAGGTGATCTTTACTAGAATTAATGAGACACTTTCTGTGAACTTTTAGGAGGAATTTTTTGTCACCTTCACCTGACATAGCAGTTTTCAAAGGAAAAAATGAAGGCAGTTACCCACCCCCACCCCGCCCCCAGTGACTCTGAGACAGATAAATATTTTTGCCAATTTGTATGCGAGATTATAGGTTTAGCATGGATCATTTCTCTTTAATGTCTTGATATTGTTAGTATCTTGCAATCTTGATGGCTCGCTGTTTCAATTTATTTATTTTCTTTTATATTGTCAAAATAACACACTAGAGAAAGAATCAGAATAACTGTTCTGTGTTCTGAGTTAAAATGGAGTTAGATGTCATTTGTATAGGACTGAACAATGATTAATATCTGCAGAGAAATTAGACCAAATGAAACCTGCTGGAATGAGTTTGATTTATATTGCTTTCATCATTCTGGTTTTAGATGAAATAGTTATTGCTCTCCACACCGCTAAAAGAAGAGTCTTAAACTTTAATAATCACAGCATTGTGATGCAACCAGAGCTTATTTGTTTTAAGGGCAGGTTTTTCTCATTTTGCCATATACAGTGGAATGGAGATTCTTTTTCCAGTGACCTCCATTGCAAACTTTTTAGCAGTGTTTTTTAATACTCCGCATGCACAAGAATCATTTGTAGCACTTTTAAAAGTGCAGATTCCTTCACCCTTACCTCAGAATGTCAGATTCAGAAACTTAAATTTGGGCTAAGTAATCTTTATTTGGGGCTAGCATCTTTAATGATTTGGATGGGATGGTCTGTAGACCTTACTTTGAGAAACTCTCGTGTTTAGGGATAATGCAACATTTCTCTCACTTCCTAGTGGCACTTCCTCTCATTTTTTTCTACTACAGATAAGTCAAAGCATGCATTATTCCTTAAGAGGAAAGTCCCAAAGAAGACCATCCCAGGACTAGGGGGTAGATTTCCTTTTCCCTTTCATCTGTCTGTCAACCATAACCTCTTCTCCATTTTGCATGTGCTTGTGCCTTTTATTTACTTTTTACCAAACCTAAAGCCTGCATTAATATAGTTTTATCCCTGGGTAGATGGGAGCACATCTCTGAGTGAGTTATATCCTAATGATGCCCAACAGGGAATAAAAATAATGTCCTTGCTCAAGAACAGTTGTTTGTCTCCAGACCCTTATGCAGTTAGATTTAGAGGGACTTAAGAGTGATCTCTAATTTAATGATGTGTAAGACCCCAAAGGTGGGTTCATTAGCTGCACATACAAACATCATCAAAATGAATATGGAATGATCAGTGAATTTAGCTGTATTTCACCAATAAAATCCTGAGTCATTGAACTGCTAAGTTCCTCCAATTTGACATCAGGACTATGAAGCTCTCGGAGAGCTGGAGTTCCTGAACCCCAGCATTAACTAAAAACTTCAATCAAAACCTATGAGGGAGAATAAATACAAATAAAAGACATGAGGAGTGAGTTCAAAATAGTGATCATTCCATGTGTAATAACACAAAGTTCTGTATTTTTCTAGTTACTCTGACCATGAGAGATGACTGCATGATGCAAACTCAGATAGAAAAATTTTGGAAGGTTTCATTGATCCAGTTGATCCATAAAGCAGAATAATTGGAAAGGTATCAACTCCCCACATGCTGCAAGAAATAGAGAACTGATGGCTTAAATTCATGCTTGTCATGATTATCGGTGAATATTTAAGTTAGACTGCTGCCAGGATAGAGAATGGTTCATGAAACTAATGAACTTGAGCTGCTAATTATGACTGTTTGGCTAAGATTTTTAAAAATGTTAAATTTGATTCTGCTGGCCTTCCCTCCTCTACTTTCCAAGCGGAATTTCTTTACTGCCCCAGCTTCCTAATCTTTAAAAAATATTCCTCTTATTTGTGAACAAAT
>NW_011888915.1:2746301-2773107 GCF_000151845.1 Pteropus vampyrus
AAAGAAAAGAAAAGTAAAAAAGGAAAAAAGAATACCTTGAAATCTAAAATATGCATAGGCTTCGCACTGATCTTTAGCAGTTTCTCTCAGTTGCAGCTAGTGGTCAGTGGTTTCCTCGTACGTAAGAGACAATTTCAGGAGACGCTTTTCTCCGATTTTTGTGGGTTATGTGCATTTAAGGCAGTGACCCTCATCCAAGGGCGTGTGTCCCCAGGGCACTTTTGGCAATGCCTGGGGATATTTTCGATTGTCATGACTTGAGAGGTGCTACTGGCATTCAATGGGTAAAGCCCGGGGATGCTGTTAAACATCCCACAGTATATAGGACAGTCCCCACAACAAATAACTATTCAGCCCCAAATGTCAATAGCACTGAGGTTAAGAAATCTTGAGTTAGAGTTTGGCTCAAATTTTTCAAGGCATTCTTACCATGTAGATAGGGACTTCTAGGTCAAGAGATAGTATGAAATAGAACAATATAATTAGTGCCATCTTAAATCTGCATAGGGTTTATTTGAAGCTAAATACAAGTATGAACAATTTGGAGGGAGAAATGTGTCATTTTTTCCAGGGCTCCAGGAGCAATAGGCAGGCCTGTGGCCTAGGTCTCTGTCTTCTGCTTCAGTCTCTTCCTGTCTCTGAAAAGTGATACTCCAATGAAGTCGTCAACCTTATAACAGCTAAGTGTGTTTATTGTAAAGCACTTTAGGAGCATTCTCAGTTCACCTGACTCTATCTGAGATGTTTTTCAAGCCGATCAGTAGACAACAGGGTGCTCTCATAAACGAAACAGGAAAGGGGAGCAAGAACAGGCCAATGGTTTCATTCCCTTTAACCGCTCATTGCGGACTTTGTTTCTTTAGGTTGACTATCCTCTCACTAAAAATGACACTTAGATCTTGGAAAATATAATTCTCAGACTCACACAGGTGGCCCCCTGTCCTTGTTTTCAAAGATGTGACAAGTCTAAGCACAGTCCCTGGCTACTGAGCCTTATTATGTCATGTGTATGTACTGACTTTTTAAGGACACAAAACACATTTAAGTGTTAAATAATTTAACATTTTTTTTTAAATTTAGCATATTAACCTCCCAGGGATGGAATAAAGGTCCAATTATTCTATCCCCAATGTATACGGAGGACCTAGAGAGTTTAAGTCAGCATTAAATTATTCATTAGTTCAGTTATTCATTCAGCAGGTATTTGTTGAGTGCATAGCATGTATAGGTCACCGTGGTGAGATTCTACCAAGGAACTAAACTTGGAATATAGACTAATATTATTTCTTTATGTAGTTCTGATCAACATTCTAGATTTATAGTTTAGAAATTGTTATAAATAATGTACATTAAGGAATTATTATGTGCCAGAAACTACACTAAGTGCTTCTACATGCCTTATCTCATTTAATTCTATAATAACCCAATGTAGTGGGCCCTGTGACTGTCTTCTGTTTACAGATGAAGCTAATGAAGGCTCAGATAGGTAAAGCAGCTTGTAACTCGACAGTGGCATACCCAGTTTTTCACCTGGGTTTACTTGACTCCAAAGGCTGATGGCCGAAGCACTTCACTACACAATATTTACCCACTGTTCTTTGTATTTCATGTGTTTCTCATTTCTTCTACTTCAAGCAAAAGGTAGCAAGGAAGAATTCAGCCTGACATCCTTCCTGAAATTACTAGCTATTTTAAATGGCAAATTCCACGAGGCAGGCATCTCCCTAGAAGGTAAAGGAAAGGCATATTGGAAGGGTTGTTTTGCCTACCACAGCCTGTGCTTTTTGGCACAAGCCTTGTTGTAGGCCAAGTATCTGGTGAGTACTAATACCCTATGAAATACAAAGTGGCAAGATAGCTTCTGTGTCCAGAGCACCGCACCTGCAACTGCTTGCCGTGCTGTTCACAGGTCACCAGGTCTATGTGCCCACGTGCGTGTATGTGCAGGTATCTGCTATTTCACTTTTCGGCTTTTTAAACAAGCTCAGTTTTTGTTCAAGACAGATTAGAAATCCAAATATGACTGGCTGCCCCTAGCTCTCATCATTACTGTTCTAAGTTGGAAAAACGAGAGGCAGCTACAGAAAAGAAACTGCACTGAAATATGTGTGTGTGAGAAGAGTGTGTGTATTGTATGTGTAGTGTTTATGTATAAAATGTGTATATATGTATATATGTTTGTACATCTATCCTAATGTATATATCTATAACTATACATATGTATACACACATAAACATATCTCATAGTTTGAAACCAGAATTCTGAGTTTGAGGGATGATGATAATTGATGATGATGATTTATATTTGGTTTCCTAGACAGTTTAATATAGTTATGTTTTCTAAAATTCTCTTCTACTATGATGTATGTATTTATGGTACAGAAAGTATGATTAAAATACCTTGGTTTAACATCTATAAATACAAAACCAAACGAAAGTGCATTTAAGGAAAAGCCGGGCTTATAAAACCCGGCTTTCTTATTTGAACCATTTGTTGGAAATTCAAACTATGTGTTTTCAAATATGTTCATTCAAAAACAAAACAAAACAAAACAAAACAACGAACCACACACACACTAAATGAACATGATGGTGTTGGTGTTTAGGAAGAAAAGAATAAGAAAATCTAGATAATTTATTACGTCTATGATAGCACAAATCCAAGGTTATCACATGACTGGTACTTCTACCTATTGGTTAATTTACTATTTCCTCATTGATTTCACTTCATCATTCATGGGGGTCCCTGTGGCCCTCCAGGATTTGTAGGTGAAGCTAATGATCTGTTTAATTATTTTAAAGCTGTAGTAAATAATTTATAATATGTACATTGTAAATATATACTAAAGCTCAAGGGCACATTATAATAATAACCAAACACTTTCTAGCCTCCTGCAAATAACCCTTTAAGCCTGTTTATCCAGATACCAAAAGAACGAACAACATAAAGTGAAAAGAAAGAAAATATTACCCATCTGTTTTGGCATCCTATAGACATAATGACCAAAAGATTAAAATTTGGGCACGCTTAAGGATACAGTAAGTTATGTTTTCATTCGTAGCCACGTGCTTTGCATATTGTGGAGAATATGAAAAGTGTTTTCAGTCAACCTATGCAAATAGAACTTCCCTGGTGCTTCTTGGGATCAGTTTGTCCGCACACAAGCCCAAACCTTCAGAAACTCAGCCTGGCTCTGAGCCAAGGGCTCAGCTGAGAGTTGAAGCACAGAGTCCTCCTCCCAGGGACCTGTCAGGCTTGCTAGTACAATCAGAAGAAGCATTTGCAAACTAATCCAGTATGGTCATTCATTTTTTTCCATAGGCTCCCTGTATGTGCAATCTTAAAAACATAGGAAAGAAAATTAATTTTGTATCAATTAAATGTTCTAATTAGGTTTAAGGACACTTGAAGATCGAGTAGTTGTTTTTCTCTATTGTTTTCTTTCATTTATTTATTTTTAATTCCAAAGGACAATCTTGAATAAAGAGAATTTTTCTTAAAATATTCTGCTTAGTTTAGAAAAGGACAGATTCACATATTTTTGTAAATCATGGTGGGTGGGGGGGTGGAGAAGTGGGGGTGCCAAACCCTTCATTACCCTGTTTCTGACCTAAGGAAGTGAATTCATGAATTAGTAGAGTGGTATCCTACTCAAAATACACAAACATAAGCTTAGGGAAACTTCATTTCTGAGAATCCCACTGGCAGCTGTTAATGGGATCTGCTGTAAATGGGTCACCACTTGGATTAGTGATGGCATCCAGCTTGTTTCTCTGATAAGAACTTAGTCTGCAAAATCAAGAATCTTTGGGTTGGCTGAAGGAATTAGACTAGTGATCGCAGTTGAATTCCCGTTCCCCTCATCTTTCAGAACCAGCAGAGCATTGTGTCAAACCTAACAAACAAAATAATTTGTTCAAATTAAATCAACATGTTTAAATATTATCAGCACCACCCTGGACACTTATAAAGACCTGTTGCTTAGGTTACCTGGAGTTCTCCAATACAGTTTGCCGAGATTATCAAGTTCCTCTTATACCCATCCCTGATGCTTTGAATGTGATATCACCATGGATAGAGGAGTCCGAATTTTGTTGGGACTGACACTGAGTGGTGATCTATTGGGGCTTTGCTCATGTTACTTTTTTCTGACCTCATTCAAGTGCTTGATGACTTGGGTCAGTTTGTTGCACATTGATGTATACCAAGTGACACCCACTGAAATTACCTCTTCTCCTTTCCAATGCAGTTCACTTGTACATAAGTGTAATGTCAAATTGTTTACAGGTTCTGTTTGTGTGTAATTGTGATAGCAGATTTAGCTCAAACTTTAAAGGAATCTGTTTACTGATTGGTGTTAAAATGAATGTGCTTATTGCAGTATAAACATCATTAATTATTGACTCACATGAATGCATGTCTACATGTCATCAATTCCCAACAGCTCGGTTATTCAGCAAAAAGTCTGTGAATAGCAAATATACATAAACTACTGTGACTCTGATAACTCAATAACTGTTATTACCTTGGTATGTAACACTGTAGATTTTAGCCTGCTATATTTATTTCTTACCTATTTGTTTTTATGAGAGAAACATGGTAAAAGATAGTACTAACTACTGTCCCAATGGAATTGCACATCATTTTGGCAATCATTGGTCCACCCAAATGGCAACTGCCTATTGATGGAACAATGGCCCTGAGCAACATACATACATACATATATATATATACGTATATATACATATATATATGTATATATACGTATATATGTGTATATATACGCATATATACGTATATATACGTATATATATATACGTATACACACACACACACACACACACACACACACACACACCTATGTATGCAATATCTACAATGCTAATTACTACCATCTCATTGCCAATGGAAACAAACTACTATTTTCTTTGGAATCATTGATGGATATAAAATATTAATTTGCTATTAACTGCTTTCATATTCTGTTTAGTTGTTATAACATGGTAAATGATACAGGTGCAGTATCAGTATTGTAAAGTTGTGTGGTGAAAACTACAAAAGTTATTCTGTGGATATATTTTAACAGGCAGACCAGAAACTATATTTCAGATTCTTGTGTGAATATAATTACAGAAATAGGTAACTATTTTTTATGTGTTTCCATAAATGACTCCATTTCATATACATTGTAATTTAGCACCAATCATAATAAATCATTTGGTAACATTTAGTTGTTATAGATATATATATATATATACACACATATATCTATTTTCAGTATACATAAGAGACTGATGATTCAACATTATTTCATGCTAACTCAAGAATTTTAGATGAAAGGTAATTACCATTGCAATTAGTTTATTTCTGGTTTGTTGTGGCAGCTTGCTGGATTGGGGTATAAAAAGGGAAACTTAATAAGTTGGTTATTTAAAATTCTTAGAATGAGACTGCAAGGAATTGAGGCTTTGCCTCTGCCTCTTCTTAATTGAGTGGCTTTGCACTATTTATCAAGCCTCTTTTGACCTCAGTTTTCTTGTCTGTAAATAAGGAAGAAAAATAATAGATACCTCATAAGATTCCTGTGAGAATTAAATTAGATAATTCAAGAACAGTCTTTAGCATAGTATCTAGAACATTAAATAAATGCTTAATAACCCCCATTCATTCTTTTTACTGTTATCCAAAATGCACATTTTAAAGAGGAGTTTGACTTCAACATTCTGAATATATATATATTTTAGGGCATTGCCTATAGGGCTAAGCAATCAGTATGTTTTTTAATCAAAAGAACTTTACGCAGAGAGGAAAAAGAGAACCTACAGCTTGGAGGGGCTTTAGAAATAATTTAGCCTTTTGCTGCTGTGAGCTGTGATTGGCAGAACACTTGTTCAGAGATACATATTGAAAAAGGGGAGGGAACTGGGCAGTGTACAGCTTGGGAAATGCGACCTTTTTACATCCCCTGCTTTGTAATTTAAAAATGTTCCTCATTATATTTCAAGCCCTGGGAGTTATATAGTATAAGTCCTTTCAAACTTCATTTCACCCAGAATCTCCCCAACTTCTCACAAGGATTTCCTAGTTTTGAAGTACGCATTTTGGAAAATGCTAATTTAGTCCAATTTCTTCCTAGTACAGGAGGAAAAGCTGAGACCCAGAGAGGCAAAGGGATGTGTGAGATGTGGCCCATCCATCCGCTCAGGCTAGGACACTTTCTCCTCAACCACTCCCAGGCAGGCTCACAACAGTCATGGCATTGCTCTGAAAAAGTCCTCGAACTTCACATCAGCCCTACACAGAACCAAAGAGTCCCATAAGGTACTGAAGGTCAGGAAGGAGCAAGGTGAGGACCCAGTGGACAGGAATCGTTCCTTAGACTTAATCACCCCTGAGACTGTTCAGAGGCAGGCGTAGGCCTGCTTGGGGCTCCCTAAGCTGTCATCAGAGCTGGATGCTACTGCGACACAGATACGGAGCCATGCGGCCCCTCAGCCTGCCAGAGAAACAGAGCTTAGACAGACCAAACTGGAGGGGGATTTTTCTATGAATTCTTATGTGGGAATCTGTGGGCTTTCCTCCCAAAAAACCAATAAAAAAAAAAACCCCGGGGTGAAAAAATGGGAAAGCAAAGCCCCCCAAAAGCCCCAAAACTGCTTAAGTAGAGCCAAAACGTTGTTCGATGCAGGTCACAGGGAAAGGCTTTGCCTCCACTGTTCCAGAATAACATAAACAATGAAGGATCAACGTCAAGAGGAGACGCTGGCTGCAGGCTTACAGCTTGAAAGGATGAGGAACGGCAAGGAATCGATTCGTCCCCATTTTTCTGCCTAGTACAGCAGCTAGGTTCTCAACAAATCAAAGGTCCCTAGAACCTCTGCAATGTGGGTAGTGAGGAAGCAAGGCCGCTCTCTCTACTCACCTGGGAGCCCGCATGGAAAAGAAGGTGTGTGGGGAGCCTAGCCAGGAATACACTGTTGGTGGATCAGGAGAAAGGCTCCCTCTTAAGCTCTTTGGAGAGACTAGGGTAGAATATTCCTTATCCATCTCAGCACTGTAATTACAAAGAACCAGTGACTGCAAACGGCCAACACCAAAAAAGTCATCCTTCTGACAAACTGAGTTGAACAGGCACTTGATTAGAAGTGTCATAGCTTTGGAAGGATGGCAGTGAAGTAAGGAAAAACACCACCTTCTCAGACAATACTTCTCCCCACCTCTCATGTCAACCTGAAGGCAGCATTCTCTCTCATGCCTACTGCACATCTAGAGTCCTGTCAATCTTGGCCCAGTGACAGCTGCCACTGAGCCAAGTCATGCAGAACATCTTCAGCTTCAAATAGGCCAGACTCACCTTGCAAGGTTTAAATATAACATATCAGCAGCAAAGGCCCAGGAGGGCAGATTGTTCAAATGCTCAGATTCCCCAAGAGCTCCAGGTACATCCAAGAAGCTATAGTTTAGTCTCAGTAACTATGCCGTGAAAGCATCACAAAGAAAGCTTGGGCACCAGACTCAGTCTTTGACTCATTTTCCCCTTTCTGCCGGCTCACCATAACAAGAAACAAAACACTATGTAACTTGAGGGTAGCCAGTACATTGAACGGGAAAGCTGTTCCCCATGACGAGGCCTGGACTCCGAGGTGCTGTCCAAGCCCATGGACTCCCTGGTAGATTCGAGCCTTCAAGACACTGCACTAAGCCACATGCACCCCTGACACAGACAGAGGGATTTTCTTCTTTCTATCTCAACTGGCCTCTCCAGCTGTGCATCTCTGCATTTCCGTTTATCTGTTTTTATTGTTTTCTCTTCGTATGTCTCATATACAGAGAACATATGATTAATAAACCACAGCACCCTTTATCTGACACTCTACCTCCACCCCCACCCCTACATGTTTCTCTAGGCCTCAGTTTCCTCATCTGAGCTGTAAATAAGGGCTTTGGTAGGAATGATTCTACATTCCATTTGTCTACTAATCTTTACTTTGGCCCTGCTAGGTCTCCCACTTGGGGGCATGGATGGGAGGGGACAGAGGAGGCCCTGGTGGCTCCCACAGTTGACCATTTCAGTTTGTCTTTGAGAGAAAAACAGATGGTCTACCTAAGAGAGAACAAAGGACAAACAGGAGGTAAGTTGAATGCTGGAAGATCATTCAAACTCTGTTGTTCCAAAGTTATTGTGAATGGATCAGCTGTCCTTACTCTTCCATCTGACAATGGGCCTCCCAGAGGGTGAAGTGGGTCCCTAAGCCATTTTCCTGTTGACTTCCACATGTGCCCAAGTTTAGTGACTCATCTCCTGCCTTACCTCGAGTGGCAGCTTTTGTTTCAGCAAGCCCAGCGTGAATTTCCACGTTATCGTCACCATGGATGGATGGGAAGGGATTGGCATGGGTAGATAAATAGTAGTGTAGTTGGAGTTGGAGATGGAAGTGCCACAGCTGGCAGTAAATCGTTCTTCCTCCCCTTTGTCCCTGGCAGTGTCCTTTAGTACCTGGAAATAATAAACATTTTTGTCTTTTGTTTTTCGTTTTTTAATATAAAGAGATGGATGCTCTACTATCTCTGCTATGTGGCATTAATAAATGTTCAAGGGTATGAGAAGGGAAAAAGGTGTTATTAACAATCACGTCTGTACCTGGGGTATAAGAGAGTTTTTCTTTTTACCTGATGGAGCAGATAAATTGCATGGTAATTACGTTGGTTTATTCTTCAAGGAGCTGCTACTTGCAGGTCCCTTTGCGAAGCCCAGTCACTGTGTTCACAATTGGATGAAGTCCACAAGGTGTCATCTGGCACCTCGAGGTTCAGTCAGTGTGCTTGTTCATCTGAAGTTTCCAAAAGCAGAAGCACAAGGTCAGGATTCAGAAAGGATGGCATCGTTTTCCTCTGAGCCATTTTGAGCCATTTTTTACATAACTTTACATGGGTCTGGGTAGCTATCAAGTACCTAGCACTGATTTTTGTGAGGCTTTGGGGAAATGCTCAAAATATGGCAGAATAAAAGTTAATAAGAAAGCATAGAAAAGTTCAGTGCAACTATGTCCCATAGTTTGTAGTCTTATCATTAAATAAATGTCAACCAAAGACAAATAAATGCAAGCGGTGTATCATACATCTTCCACTATGTGTTCCTCTCTGCTCTGGCTTGTAGTGGGGAGGTGGATTTCCAGAAAAACTAGTACTCAGAAGGTGGACATCACGTGAGCCAGTGACCCTCAACTGGGTCCAACATTGCCCCCCAGGGGACATTCATAATATCACTGTCACCATAGGTGGGGGCCAGAACAGGTCTCTCTGCCGGCATCTAGTAGGTAGAGGCCAGAGGTACTGTCGGACATTTATCAATGCATGAGACAGCCCCCAGCAACAAAGAATTATCCAGTCCAAAATGTTGACATTTTGTGCTGCAGTTGAGATGCTGATATGAGTGCATGTGTGTGTGTGTGTGTGTGTGTGTCTAAGGGTTAGTTTCACCTCAGGCCTCTGAAAAAGTATGTGGATAAACAATCATTGATAAACTTTCTCCGTGCCAAGGAAATTTCTTTGATGGAGAGCAGATAATAATTTAGTTAATTCTGTAATGATTTGGCGCACGAAACTCACGTTATTCAAATCCTTTGGTGCTGTGTTACAGAGTGAGAGCACAGGTATTTAGAGTATGCCAAAGTTAGTTTAAAAATATCAACCAAAGCAGTCTTATGGGAAACAAATTGATTATCCCAGAGAAGCAGTTTGGCAGACATCACCTAAGCTCCTCGTGAGGTCAGATGGAAGAACCCGGGAGAAAGAGCCACTCAGCTAAAATGACGCTGAGCAGGAGCAGTGAGAAGTGATGGAAAGAGATAGTGCTAAGGTCAGAGAACCCAGATTCTCTCTGGCACACATCGGACTCATTGGGGGACCCCGGGCAAGTCATTTAATAGTTCTAGAACGCTTTCTCTCTTATTTGTAGAAGAAAGAAAAAAAATTAATACTTATTATGAATCTACTACTTATGAGATACCTTTAAAATTTTCTTTTATCGAGTCCTCATCATGACTTGATGAAGTCAATATTGGTATCTCCATGTTACATACGAGGCTCAAAGAGATTAATTTACCTGCCCAATATCGCACAGTTAGAAGGTAACAAACAGGGCCAGGATTTTGATGTAAGTATCCTGTCAGCTTTAATTTTTCACCTTTCCATAGATTCTGTTTCCTCAACCTGTAAAATAGATGATGCATGAGTTTTTGTGCCAAAATTTATTGATTTAATGTACACAGCCTCAGAGGAACATAGACATTTAATAGATGCTAAGCATTATTTTTTTCTTTATTATTTTGATGCTCATATTAAAAAAAAGTTTGTATGAAATGGCTGCTTAGAAATGAAATTCACTCATTATTATTAGATACTCATTATGAAGCAAATGTGAAAAGTTCCTTTGGAATAAAAACTCCCCTGATTTCTCTTTTCTAGCTGAATCAAGAGAGGCTTGGGACCTAAAATCCTGACCCGGAGACAGAATTCAGGCTTGCCCATCTTGAGCGCCCCATTTACCAAGCAAGGGCTCTCCTGCCCACAGGCAAGCTGGTGAGGAGTAAATGAAGCCATGAATAATGCCACTGAGCTAACTATGTCCACCAAGAGATCAAGAGTCACCTCTCTCCTTGGTTATGAGGAGAGATAGTTTCTCTTTTGAAATACTCTCCAGGGATTCTCAACTATTAGAGTAAATGATCCCAGTATGGGAAGATGAATAATTCAGTGTTAGCAGTAAATTTGGGGGAAAGTGTTACTGTGGGAGACACTCCGGGACATCAGTGGTGTTTAGGGGCATTCCCTTACAACACGTGGTTTTTAGATACCCGTACCCTGCCAGCACCCCATCCCACCAGCGCCCCACTTCCGCCAACACCATCAGGCTGCTCGCAAGCTCCATCCTTAGAATCACACCTCCTGTCAAGGCCTCTGGAGTTAGAATGCAAATGTTTCTTGGGAGCAATAAATGCATGAATATATTAGCACATATTAGCACTGTGTTTGTTTATTAGATTAGCTGTCCCTTAGAGAGCAGATCCCTGGGGGACTGGGAGCTATTTTGCATTTGGACTGGTGTTGAGAAGGACCACCCAAGCAGGGTTTGGTCTCCATTTTGGAGCTTAAGAGAGATATATTATCACATCCTTTGATTTTTACAAACTTGCTCTAGGCTTGGCAAGAAGCCAGGCCCAGAGAGGTTAAGAACTGGTCCCAGGGCACAGGACTGGGAAAGGAGCAGGGCCTCCACTGACAGGTGGGAGTTCTAAATCTAAATTCCATGTTGGCAGCTCAGTGGCTTGTTTGTAGGAAGATGAGGTGTGCAATAGCCATTGGGAAGAAAAGACTGAACTTGGTGCTTAAGTTTGGAAGATTTGGATTTCACAAGGTTTGAGTTTAAGAGGACAGGTTACTTTGCCTTGGTTTAAAGAAGACAGATAATGTAGGAATGCATAGTTCAGAGGGTGAGGTGGGGAAGGCAGGGGGATAGGTGGGATGGGCCTTTATCTAGAACCTGCTGTGACTTTATTTATTGTCACTTGAAGGGAAGGGAAGCAACATTCCTTGGGTCTGGGTTCTTGGTCCTTTACAAAGGGGGAACCCCTTGCCTTTGTTCCCATACTTTCACATGCAGGGAGACAGTAAGATTGGCCTTAGGGGAAATCTGCTACCCCTTGGACCCCTGCCTAGACCCTACCTGTGACTTCTATATGTGTAACAATCGAAAAAGCACCTAGCATGAGGGGGCCTGGCACATAGTAGGGATATACAGTTGGTGCTGAATGCTAGAAAAATGTCCTGGACTCAAATTCAAATAGAACCTGTGTGAGAACTCATTAGGGCAGCTCCTCACTGTGCACTCAGGCCAAGCCCTGCTTGGCACTCTCAGGCCCAGGGCAAGGATGCATGTGGAAACAGCACATCATATGTCGAAATGTTTAAAGATAATAAATCAAGCTTAAAAACTGTTAAATAAAATATATTGTCATCCTACCTTCACTTGCATAATGACAAAATAAAAACGTGCAAAACTTTGGCTTTTATATGACCAAAAATCTGCAAAATACCAAAGATGACTGAATTTAATTATTATTGCCGTCTTGTTAATAGGCCAATAATATCTGAATGACTAATAAAGACATGCATGATTAATAAATTATTACTGCTCATTCACTCAATTTTTCCCTTGATTTACTTCGGTCCAAGCACTAACAATGCTGGGATAAGATTCTCCCAAATAATTGATTTTGTAACAGTAACTCTTTAAAAGTTAAAAATATAATTGTATCCAAAATGTGCACAATTTGATTATATTTTCCTCAGAAAAGTATATTATAATAAATGTGATAAGTTATGAAATACAAAAACATTTTCATGTCTTTTCAAAGTCATTTTTTCTAATTAATGCAGAATTGTGAAAACTCAAATTATTAACAATGAACATTAACACTTATAGTTATTTAAATTTAAAAACTTATAATTTAATTTTAATTGAAAATCTAATTACCTCTTATTAAATAGTTTTATATTAATTAAACTATTTACAATGTTAGCATTCAATCATCTAGTTGACATGGGAAGAATCAGCAGCATGCAATGGGAATTTAAGAGAAATATGAATTGTTTAATACAGCAGACTATTTCTCAGCCACCAAGTTGCTAATATGGTACCTGCACAATTCCTAAATTCCTCTGGAACTATGAATTGGAAAATAAATAGAAGTGAGAAAATGGATGCGCTCTAGGGAAAGAATACTTTGTTGTGCGGGAATCTATTGTCTTCATACAACCTGAGAGAAAGGATTTGACAGGTTAATTTGCCTTGCCTTTTATCTAAGCACTTCTGCTGCTCAAATCTTACATTCTCTCTGAAGCCACGTTTGTCTCCAACACCAGCAGCAGACAACCAAAGACATTCACAACTTTTGGACATATGCCTTTTTAGAGGGGACAGGACAAGAGAGGTAGAGAAACGTTTCTTTGGCCTGAACAGTATTAATTAGGAGAGTGGATGTTTAGAGTTTAAGGTTGCACTGTGCCAGATCTGAGTGCTGGATTCTGAGTGGCAAGGTTCATACGCGTTCTCAAATTTATTTTGTGTGTGTTTACGTTATGTAGGTTTCTCCAAGGCACAGAACCTGGAGCAGGCCCCCTCTTGCCTGGGTGTAAGGATAGTTATATCTAAGATTTGGGGCCAGTCCTTTTTCTAAGCATTGCTCCTCCTCCTTGAGAAATGGGAACATGACCTTAGATCTACTAATCTCATGGTATTCTTGAGAAAAAGTAAGACAGTGTGTTTGTAATGCCTTTTTAGAATATATTTATAATTTTAGTAAAAGCTTGGCATTGAATGAGCATACATCTTTACAAAAATAGTTTATGGTTTGCCTGGATTTCTTTTTTGTGTGTATGTATCAACAAGGGAATCAGAATGATATAAGTAGACATATTATTATCTCTATATATCAAGTGTTAATCAGCTAGGAATTTCTATTAAAACGGGCCTTCACACATGGGATTCTAGGAGGGTTTTATTCTTTGCCTTACTGATATCCTAAAGCACAATAAAAATTTTAATGTCTGTACAAAGAAAATGGAGGTGGCATTTATCCCATAAAGTTATCATATAAGTTGTTGGCTGTTCGTTGGTACGTGACAGCAAACTTATCAAGTTCCACCTTTCAATGGAACAGACCATTCACTGAAATCTTGCCTTCTCAATTCTTTATCTTGCTCATTTTTTCAAATAATACTTTTTAAAATAATATTTAGTGCCAGGACTGGGGCTAAAGTTTTACATGTAGTATCTCATTAAGTCCGCAAAATAACCCAGTCCTATTATTATGACCCCCTCTCCCATTTGAAAATAAGAAAAAAGACTAAATGATTTGCCCAGGAGCTGAGTTAAAGGACTGGACACAAGTTTAGTCTAATTTCAAAGCTCAAGTTATAAATGATTACACTGAAGTGTCCGCTATAGAGATTGTTAAAGACATCAATCCAGGTTCCAGATTAGACTCATCCTCTGTTGAGATTAGTGATGCTGTCCTGATGGCTCTGGGGCCCACAGCCCTTTAGAGAAAATCTGCCTGGGCCGGCAGTCTGAGTTGAGAGCGCCCTGGCCTTTCTTGCATGTTGCCCTTTGGGTTGGGATATGTAGAGTGCTGATTCTGAGGACTGTGGTTCAGGACACTGTGTAACTTTGATGGGAATGAAAACATCAGCGTGTTGTTTGGGGCACAGCTGTGTAATCAAAGCCACACAGCCAAGATGGATTTCAGCTAATTCGTTCAATGGAAACTTGCAGCTGGAATGGGATGGAATGGAGTCGTCTGCTATCGTGCATGCAGACCAGCCTCAGTCACGTTCCCTGGCTGCCACTGAAACAAATGCCCTGCTTTGTAAAGAGGCACGGAGTGGTGGCACACAAATAGCTAAGCTGTTTAACATTTGCAGACATTCACGGTAATCTATTTGCTGTCAATACGCTGCACACACATTAGGGGGGATTGTGACAGCATTGCTGACACACTATTGATTCATGGCACAGGCTGTTTATCTGTGACAAGAAAACATCAGTTGATATTGACAAATCATCTGAAAATACTCACCTACTTGCACTCCATCAAGTTGAGTGAAATATACAGTAAACTGACTGCTGGGAGTCAAAATGGATCCACAGGAAGATGATATCCATAAGACATTAGATATTCTCTATAAATACATAGCCCAGGTTTATTGATAAAGGAATAGTTTTCTCCCTGTAAGGCCAAAGACTGAAAATCGGTTATGTTAATCAGAAGAAAGAACGATGAGCAAATTTGGAGTGAGGTTTATATAAATCTGTCCTGCTTATGGACCTTAAAAAATGAGTGTGAGAACCTGCCTGGTGTGTAACCCTAGACGGGTGAAATATTCTAACATGTTAGGGAGATGAGAGTATGCCCTTATTTTTAAAGAGCCAGGCTTGAGATAGAGGGTTTTACATGAACAAATATTTTGCAAGCATATTACAGGCTTTTCTCACCATTTCTTGTTGGAGGTGAAAGTCAACAAAGATATTTAAATTGTAGTGGACAGTCTGTCAAGCTAGGGTATTCCATACAGATTACCAGGAAAAAAAGACTGCCATTGGTCTATCAATGCCATTTCAAAATACATATTCACTCATTTGTGCCATATACTGTGCCAGGTGGTGGGGTAGAGATGAGAGCAAGAGACAAGTCCCTATCTTCGTGAAGCTAGTATTTTACTTTGGGAGGAAGACAAAAACAAATATAAAACAAAATTAGTAAATATAAAAATAATTTCGAGTTGTAAGAAGTAACATACCAAAGATAAACATAGTGTAGAATGGATTTCCGTCACATGCAGCAAGTCCTGACTGGTAGCACTGAACTGTGTCGGGCATATCTGGATGCTCACCAAATCCTCTACATGCCCATTCATCCAGGGTAACAGGGAAGAGGGCTTATATTTATTTGGTAACTACTAGGAGCAAGCACTGTACCAGGCACGCTCATGCACATTAGGATTCTCAGTAGCAGCTTGATGGAAAGAGTTCAGGATTTGAAGAGTTCAGGATTATCCTGAGTTTAAAACCTACCCTATCCACCTACCGTGCTCTTATAAAATCACTTAAACTCTCCCAGCCTCAGTTTTCTCTTTCATAAAGTGAAGATAATATCTTGCTGGATCATAGTAAATATTAAATGAGATAATACACTTAAAATATGTGGCACAGAATAGATAATCAATAAATTCAAAGAGTCTTCATAATCTGAGATGGGTACTAAGCACCACTATGCCAAGTCTGAAGCTATCAAAGGCTGTGCAGCTTATTTAAAATGCTTAGTGCTTTTAAAAGGTTGAATGAATGGGGCTTTGGATCCTCATTTGATTAGATCTTTACTCTTTTCACTGTATTTAATGCTATGTCATAATACTTCAATAACATATTTCTACTATTTCTACCAACGTCATCACCACCTCTGCCATGGGATCCACCATCACCACCTCCTCCTCCACCTCCACCTCCACCTCCACCTCCACCACCACCACAACCACTTCTATAAGCATCTTACCTTGGTTAAGCTCTTACAACTTACCAAGTACTGTGCTAAGCCATAGAACATATCGCCTCATTTAATTCACACAACAACCCCACGTGATAATATTATAATCTCTTATTTTATAGATGAGTAAACAGAGGCATGTTCTCGGTTAAAAAAATCCATTCAAGTTCAAGTAGCTTAGTAAGGAGTAGAATTGTGATCCAAACTTAGGCAGCCTAACTCCAGAAATTTCCCCCATAAATTGCACACGCAATGCATAACCCAGCTGAGCTTTCCTAAGGCAGTCTACAGTTCTGATTGAGTTGTTAAGGCAGACACAGGAACCACAGATGGTCTGGTGACTGTGATCATCACTAGCCTGGAATCCGCTGCACCAGCTGGCTGCCTACTTGGCAGTTTCCCAGGCTGCCCTTTTTTCTTCAGGGAGTAGCTTAGGTCCAAAGAGAATCTGGCTCAACAAGTGCTAATTGATAGTGTTATGATAAGGAAAAGGCAGAATGAAGATCTGTCAGTAAAGCAAAGACTTGGAAGTAATATGTTCTATTCAAAAGCTTTCTCATGAGTTACGAATGAAAGTTAAGAAATTGGTACTTCCTAATTTGACTGTGTCCCCAGTTAAGGACTGAGTGAACTCACACATCTACCAATTTATTGAAAATAACTCGAAAGGTCATTAAATGAATTTCCACCGAGTTCAATTTCAATCTGCTCTATTCGTTTATAGCCACTATTTACTGGGATACTGCAGGGATCACTCTTTTTCTCCAACAGATCTAATAGAAGCAAGAAGGTATTTTGCTGAATTTATAAGAATTCTTTTCTCTAGCTTGTCTAAATGTCCTTAGTTCAGTTGCCTATTGTTGTTTATGGTTATTTTGTGTATGATGTTAGTGGCGTGGCTGTATGTCTTGTGAATCAATTTTTTTTTTTTTTTTTTAGCAATAAGCCTATAAGATCTTCAGGGGCTATCTCTGCAGTGAAACTACTTTATAGGTTAAAAAAGAAGTTACCTTATAATAAGTCCCTTCTGGAATTTTAACAATAAAATTGCATTGGATAAGGTCTAAGACCTAGGTCATGCCAAATTTCAGGTTAGAATGGAATTTGCTTTAATGAGACATTGTTATATTGTGGATGGATGTGTTGGAGAGTAAACTAACTAAAGTGACCTATAAATTATTACTCAATGCAACTAGGAAAAGTGTTTTCGGTTACATCATTTATACCTTCAAAGTGAAGTCCCTTCTGCTTGGCTATTGGTGTGACAATCACAAAGTGATACAATATGCTTTGCCTATTTAATCAAATCTTGGTTTCTACAAAGAACAAAGTAGTCCTGCATAGCTGCTTTTCCAAACTAGAATTCGTCAATGCGTTTCCTACGGTGACTAGTTCACACAATTCCTATACACCGAGGAAACTAGTATTTGGTGGACATATTTTCTCATTTTAAGTAAGGTAAAGATATAGTAACTTGTCTAAAATCTTGCATATAGTAAGTGGTGGTGCTAGGATTTGAATCCAGGTCTTTTAGACTCCAAAGTTAAATTTTTTTAACCTATCATGGTATTCTGACTTCCTATGACAGAAATAAAAGAACTCACATATTTCTAATGACCTATTTAATTTATATGGTGAAATGTAGTTTTTGAACTTTAAATGTCTCCCTGTCTTCCAGATGTTATAAATTCTTTCTTTAAAATCCCATTCATTTTATGGATCAAATATTTATTAAATATATGTCTGAAGATACGGCAATAAGACATGATAGTTGCAGTCAAGAATCTCATAGTTCACTGACCTATGTCCTGTTACAAATTCTGTTAAAGCTTTTCATCATTATATTTTTAAAGAATACTGCAATGTTCATTCTGTGCTTTTTAATTCATTGTTGACATATGACTAATAGCCTCTTCTGTTATACCTTTACAAGTCCCAGATTAGATGTTTAAATGATAGAAAATATTGCTTTACCATATTGAAGTTAACTGATCTTCATTCTCCCCACATTTTATATTATAAAAGTTTTATCCTAAATCATCATGAGAATTTTATTATTTGTCTGAGGAAATATTTGCACAGTTATTAGCATATAATCTAGTGTAATAGTTGTCATGGTTTTCACTGGAGCAGGTAATCTAAATGGAATGGTTAACTAAAGTGGACTGCACAAAACAATTAAGGAAGGAAGTTCTAAAGAGCAGAGAAAACATGATACTGTTTGCAGAGATAATTCCTTAATATGCTTATTATTGCAGTTCTCATGTGTTCGACCTTGTGTATAAATATTCTGTTTTAGGGATTTCTTAAGATAAAGAGTTACCTTTTTCTCTGTAGCATTGAATGTTCGAATCACCAGTAGGGCATAGGATATTAATTGAAGCTGACAATAGCTTGTAAATTTTAGTTTTCAAATAATGTGTTTTGTCTGATGCTTTGAGAACCCAAACTAATAAGAGTATTTATAGATATGTAGGGGGAAGTATGAAAAGAGTGTGGAATTTTTAGTCAAAGAAGCTGGATCTGAGACAAATCTCTGTTGCTGAGCTGTGGTGCCCTGACAGCTAGGTAAATGTCTCTGAGCTTCAGTTCAGTTTCTTCACCTACAAAGTGGAAAAGATAACATTGGCAATGCCTGTTTTCTTGGATGTTACAACCTTGTTGGATGCTATGGAAAACTATTCTTACATCTATTTTGTTAAGTTGAGCACATCTTCATTGTTTCAAATTTATCATCTACTCAAGCTGTATACAACTCCAATTTCCAGCACCTAGTTAGTACCTAGCAAATGACTAGAACCTCCTTAAATAATAGTTATTATTATGATTTAACATGAAAGTTCCACTGATGGACCTTAATGGTCTGTCATAAAGCCTAGAATATCAAGGTCTACATGAAGTACTCTTGTTCGGTCCCCAGATTAACTCTATGTTGTGGATGCAACACTTCTATCTCCATCACTTGTCTTTTGGGATTATTCTGACTGTATACACCTGGCCAGTCATATTCAACAAAAAATTCAGTCCCTAGAAAGATGAGTGAGGGTCCAACCAAAAATCAAAATATTTCCAGGTATAAACAACTGAACTCTATCTTATACCACATCCATGATGCTTTCTCTTATTTTTCATATTTCCTCTAATAATATGTTGACTAAAGAGGTAATACAATTTACTACCTCTGTCTTTTTTTAAACTAATGTTTATGGCTTTGGTATTTTTAAGGGATAAAGAAAATTATCAAAAATGTGTGCTTAAAGTACAATTGCCAGGCAGGGTGTGTCCCTAGAACTCAGGAGAACTTGACTCAAGGCAAGTTCTTTATGATTCAGACCCAGGAAAGAGGAGGAGGCAATGGACAGAAGGAACACAGGGTCATCAGAAAAACTGTCTTTGTCAATCATGGAAATGGTTGTGAATGGGAGATAATGCAGACCTTCTGCAAAGACAAGTCTATTTTCTTGCATTGCCTTTGCCTACCAGCCCTCATCAATTTCCAGTACTTGGGGACTTCTGCAGTGCACAATAGGATTCTCTGTGTGTAAGAGCATCCAGCATTATAACTGCAGGAATCAGCCCTTCATGAATGCTTTGGGGTAGGAGAAACTTGACTTATGTGAATAGAATCATGCATGCATGCTCCTCTACAGCCACAGTGTTTGTTTATATCACTTCGGGAAGGTTTACTCTTAAGGTACAGTTCACCAATGGCATCTCGCTTGTACATTTATATCCTTATTTACCAATATATTGCTTTTACTCTTCAGTTTATAAGAAACATTAAGAGGCTTTGTGTATAACTAGAGAGTCATGGGAGAAAACTGCTACAAATACTTTCTATTTTTTTTTCTTCTTAGTAAAATAAAAAGGAATTCTAACAAGTTGTGTGTTTTTCGAGTATGCATCAGCTTTTATTAAGCAAACATTCGAGGATAGGATACTCTGCTCTCTATGGCTGATCTCGAAAGGGTTGACTCTGGATTCCGAAGTGGATTATTTACATCAAAAGAATAATTCTCTACTCTCCACTATACTAGTTCCTAGAGGATGAGACCTGTTCACTAACTGGCAGCTGTAGTCACCTGGGAAGAACCATATTCTGATCTTTGAACTACATCTGTGCCTTGCACAAATGTGTGATTATTTGAGTGGTACAATCTGCTAAATGCATCACAATGTCATGGTCACTCCATGCAAGATGACTACATTGTTGCTCTTCTGGATATGTTCACGCTGCTAATGATTTATCTTCTCTACTATCCTCAGTCTGAGGAGGGTGCTGGCTCACTGTGTTTTGCAGCTGCTACTAATTTTGCTGGTTTGGCTAGATCAGGGGACCCTGCTCACCAGGGATGAATTAAACTTAAGTTTATTTCAGATGCTGCTGCTTCTATGAATGGACTTCACTATCACTGCAAGTAGTACCTCCATAAAGATAAAGTTAATGCTAGCGCTAACCTTCCCATAGGTCAGAACATGGGCAGATGGTGACTGGCAATTGCTTGGACCTCAAAATGCAATGGTCCTTTACCATCGTCCTATCCAGGCTAGACATCTCAGATAGTCATAGCAGTAGACATGTGAAGGAGCAGCAGAATTTTACTGGTCAAATTAGTTTCAAGCTGTAGAAACTGAGAAACTGAAATGTAGGAACCCAAGAGCAGCAGAGGAGTAAAAGTATGAAGGGGTCAGGGGCTACTATTCAGACCCACTGCTCTCTGATTTTCCAGGAAAAATGCAGTGTGCAGGTATACCATGAGCCAGGGAAGCCTAGAATTGGCCCTTTTTACATTAATTCCATTCCTAGTTTTCAGTCACATACTACAGCCAGAAGAGACAAATGAGGACCTCTCTTAAGATTTAAGTCGTAGTTCATCTTCCTTCAGAGGTCTTCTTGACCATCACGCCTTGTCACATTTCGAGTCTGCATTCCTTCCCCTACCTCCTGAATCTGAGTTGATAGAATTCTAACTTACTTTGCATGACAGTTAATTTTATGTATCAACCTGAATGGGCTAAGGACTACTCAGAGGGCTGGTAAAACATCATTTCTGAGTGTGTCCGTGAGGGTGTTTCTGGAAAAGATTAGCATTTGACTTTGTGAACTGAGTAAAGCAGATGGCCCTCTCCAATGTGACTGGGTTTCATTCAATCCATTGAGAGTAAGAAAACAAAACAAAACAAAACAAAAAACAAAACAGGTGGAGAAAGAGAAATCATCTCTCTCTGCTTCAGCCAAGACATCTGTCTTCTCCTGCCCTTGGATATTGATGCTCCTGATTCTCAGGCCTTTGGACTCAGACTGAAACACATTACCAGCTTTCCTGGTTCTCCAGCTGGCAGGGAGCGGACTATGGAATGTCTGTCTGTCTGCCTATCTGTCTGTCTGTCTGTCTGTCTATCTATCTATCTATCTATCTATCTATCTATCTATCATTGTCTATCATCTATCTACCGATCTATTTATTTATCGACTGATCTAGCCTATTGGTTTTGTTTCTCTGAATAACCCTAATATACTTTTATTTGTTCAGTCTTTATATATGACTCATGTTATATTTTTACAAGCTGGTTTATATTTTTTCACATAATGTCTAATTCTTTTACCTTTATTGAAATCTAGTCCAGTGGAACAACTTACAGCTCTATAGGTCAACTGTACTGGAATCTACTGCAGTGGAAGGACTGGATCCTGGTGCTGTATCCTGTATTTAGTTTACTCCAGTGCAACATGTCTATTATATAGACAAATGTAGCCTTCAAGAACCTGGAGCCTGACATTGTTAATGAAGTTGTTACCATAGCTTGGCATGCCAAAAGGCAACGTCATAAATAAAAGATTTGAAATCTAAAAGCAGATTTGCAGAAGGTGACACTATGATGACAGTAATACGAAAAAAGTGCAACTGACGGTTAGATTTCTTATTTGCTTCTATCTAGAAGGATCTGTTCTTTAACTAGATCTTTTAGTTAACGGGTTTAAAGTAGCATCTGTGATTACTTAAAATCAGTCCTTCATTATTCAATCTGAAACTTCAGTTCTCATATTGTTTGATCATATGCATATTGTTTGATCATATGCATAGAACTAGTATGGATGTTAAACTGAAGGTAAATGTGTTTACCTGACATCCAGCATGTGGGCGAAAAGTAAAAAGGCTCTATCAGTCAATTAAATGGTTCTGGAACCAGCTGTACACACGATGCCAAGTAGCTGAACATTTGGGAACATCTGGCTAATTCACAGAATCTTCTTTTAAACATTTAAATGTTTGATACCACATTGACTTGATGAACACAGAAGCCACACTTAAGATTTGGGGCTTGGAAAATCATCCTCACTTAATAGAAACAAGTCTGAATCAACATCCATATAAAAATTTGAAAGTTTTGGAATTTAAAAAAATGTGTTTTTTAGTTAATATCAGATTTTATGTTCTTTAAAATATTTCCAGCAAAATATAAGATACGTCTTACAAAAACCCAACATAAGATAATATAGGAGATAACCTAGATGACCTTAGGCTCCATAATGACTTCAGATATAATACCAAAGGAGTTCAAAGAAGTAATTGATAAGCTGACTTCATTGAAATGAAAACTTCTGCTCTGTGAAAGACGAGCTCAAAAGAAGGAGAAGACAAGCCACAGACTGGAAGAAAATATTTTCGAAAGTCATATTTGATAAAAAACTATTGTCCAAAATGTATGACAAACTCATAAAACTCAACAACAATAAGAAAATAAATAGCCTATTTAAAAAATGAGCAAAAGATATGAACAGACACCTCACCAAAGAAGATATACAGATGGAAAATAAACATATAAAAAGTTGTACAATCCGAAAAGATATTTGCACACCGATGTTCATAGCAGCATTATTCACAGTGGCCAGGACATGGAAGCAACCGAAGTGTCCTACGATATATGACTGGATAAGAAAGCTGTGGTACATATATACAATGGAATATTACTCAGCCATAAGAAGAGATGAAATACTGCCATTTGCGACAACATGAATGAACCTCAAGATAATCATGCTAAGCGAAATAAGCCAGACAGAAAAAATTGAAAATCACATGATATCACTTCCATGTGGGATATAAACCTAAAAGCAACAAACAAACAGGATAAACAAACAGACCCATGAAAATGGACAACAGACTAGTGGTTGCTAGAGGGTAGGGGAGAAGCGGGGAGGAGGGAGGGAGGTCGGGTAATAGGGGTCAAATATGTAGTGACAGAAAGAACTCTAACCGTGGGCGGTGAGCACACAATGCAATATATATATGCCTTACTGTTGAATTGTACACATGAAACGTACTAGATTTTGTTACCCAATGCTACCATAATAAAAATAAATAAATTAAAAAAATAAAACAAATAAACTAAAAAAGTTGTACAACGTCATCTGTCATTAGAGAAATACAAATTATAATATACCACTACACACCTATTAGAATGGCCAAAATTCAGAACAGACGCTACATGCTGGCAAGAACAAAAAAAAAGAAAAACTAACCTTAGAAACATTTTCTCCTCTGCTCCCAGTTCATTAACAGTTAAGGAGTGCAAATCCTGCTAGAAGAACTTTTCACAGAGAATAAATGGCTATGTAATCATTACATAATTGTCAATTAATAAAGTAAAGAACTAATGTGTCTTTGCTTCCAAACTCTTCCTCCTCCCCTGCTGTTAGGAAGCAGTGCTTTTTTTTTGGTATCGAGGCTTTAAGCATTCATGTAATATTGAATTTCCTCCTCTTCTTTGCCTTTAGTTTCCAATCAGTGGGTAAATGCTTTCTCTTGAGCCAACTTAGAAGTATATTCTTTGTGTATCTCTTTGCTTTCACACAGGAAGTACAAGTTCATATCATTTAATCTCTTTTCTTTAAATAAAATCTTCAATTTCTTTTTAATTATAAGAATAATGCATGCTTTTTTGGTAACAAATTCAAATAAAACAAAAGTGAATGAAATCAAATCGAAAGTTTCCTTTTCTTTAATCTCATTGCCCAACTGTTATAACTGTTAAAAACAGTTATTTTATTATGCCATATATTTATATATACCTTTATCTACCAATAGAATATATCTCTATAAATATATGCATAATAATCACAAATTAGGTAATATTTGAGAAATAACTATGAGCCAGCAGTGTATTACACTTTCCACAAATTTTCTCATGCAATCCCTATTATACTATCTGATAAGTGATTGATTTGCCTGGCTAACTCCAGAGCCTCAAAGTATACTCTTACTGTACATAAAACATATTCTTTGTTGTTATTTTTTCATAAACTTGTGATGACATTATACATGTTATTTTGAAAGTTCTTCCTTTTACTTAACAACAGATTACAGACACCTGTCCTTATATCAAACTACCTTATTCTTTTTAATAGCAATATAGAAGAATCCTGTTGCATTGAAGAAAAATTATTCAGTTAAAATATCTTCTATTACTAGACATTCAAGTGACTTATTCTTTTTTCTCTATTACAAAAAATGCAATAAATATTTATGTATACTTAGGTTTTATGTTTCTATTGGATAAGTTCCTTTGAAAGAAAATTGCAGTAAGTTCTTAATTTATTTGTCCACCTTTGCTTTCTGCTCTCGCAAATCTGTCTTTCTCATTCCTTCCAGATTTATCACCATGGAGCATGGTTCTAATCCCACTTTCTTCTTGCTCTGGGCTCCTCTGGACTTTTGGAGAAAGTATGAACACTTAGCCTCTTCTTGCATGCAAAATTTCAAAATTCCCGATATTTTCAACCCAAATTCATTTACTCAATTCTCTTTTACCCACTCAGTGCTTCGGCGTTAACTGTTCCCAGTACAGCCTCAGCCTGGAACCTCCTCCTTCTCTTCCACCTTTTCAAACTTGATTCCTATTTACTTTCAAGATCTAGTTCTGTTACTACTTCCTTCACAAATTCTACCCAGCTAGAAATTAGAGCTTCATAACTCCAATTTCCCAAAGTATCGGATTCACATCTCTATTTGCACAACTACCAGGTCCTATTTTGTATTAGTACTAATCTCTAATACATGCTTTATCATTCTCTGAAAATTCTGAAAGAAAAAAAGGGGGAAAGAGAAGAAAATCCTTGTGGGCATGTTCCATGGGTAGTACTTCCCATATTCTCTATGGCATCTACTATTGGCTTGTGAATTAAGTAGTTATTTCATAAATTAATTTGCGTTTAAACATGAAATCCATTTTAATGTTTCCCTGAGCTTCTTTCTCTATATAGATGGAACCAATGTAGATGATGATTTGAGCTGCTTACTTGTCTAGGTAATAAACATTCACCTACCTTTAAAGGTGGTCTTATTGCTACTTTATGTGTGGTTTACTAAAAATTTCTAAAAACAGAAAAATTTTGGCTGATGATATTACATGCCTTTCACACATTTTATAGAAAATGGCCCTGTCTACAATTCTTCATCTTAGGCAACCATATCCATGCCTCTCTCCCTATGGTCAGGAAATTGGACTGGAGATAACCACTTGTTCTATGGACAAACATCTTGATGCTGGTTCGCAAACTATAGTCTATTATCTGGAATTAAAAAATGAGTTAAGGCAATCAGGTTCTACTCCAGAATTTGGAACTGAGAACCATGAGGCTGAGATGTTATTTGGAAGGCAAAAAGATGCTGTGGGAGCGCATCAGGGCTCAAAGTTATAAGAATGCACAAAAGATACACAGTGGAATCATGTATTGGAGTCTGGTAACTAAAGGCAGCTGGTGTTACAGGCAGTCAAATTTACCCTTGAAAATCCCCTACGAAGGTACCACTTGGGGAACCAGCAGACTGTTTCTTGGTAAGCTTAACATAGCATGACTTTTTTTATAGCTTTGGAACAGATTATTGCTTCTTCAGAGCTCTAGATGAAGCAGTTGGTTTGCATTTAGGGGCCATGTTTTACTGAAAATATGTATCTTTAAATACTAGAATTATACTTGGTGCAGTGAGATGATCATGGGAGGCACCTGGAAACTGAAACTGACAGAGAGAACAGCAGTTTCAGGGGACCCATCTTATGCTCACTTCTGTGCTTATGCATAAGATAAACCCAGACATAATTTGGCTCCGGAGTAGAGAACAGGGGAAAATCCAGGAGGGAGAGAAAGTGGAGGAATCATGCAGAGAGAAGAGTTATCATGACGCAGAGGCTGTGAAGCCCCTGAGGGGAGACAGGAGAGCAGGCAGCCCCTCAAGCTGGCTTGGGTTCGGAAGACTCCACTCTCATGCTCCAGTCCATGACTATCCTTACAGCAAACCCCTTCCTCAAGATACCCTGATGGGATCTCTGTTTATAACAACTGAAGTTGTCCCAACTACTCAATGAAATGGTAAAGACACTGCTTCTTGATTTCTTCTCAAGTTTGTCTTGTATCCATGAAAATGCTTCTGGGTGGTAAGTGGAAAAACATCTATGGAAAATGTTCTCTGCTATATGCCTTCCAGAGAAATTACTTATTGTCATTTAAGTTAGCAAAAAGATTAGAAGGCAACACAAAAAGAGAACAGACAATTAGTGTTTGGACAAAGTAGTGTCATCTGCTAATTTTTTTTTTTTTTTTGTACATGGCATGTCTGGCATGTTTTATAGGCACCCAAAGTTACCTTTAAAGGTAGTTCAGGGCAATTTCAACATTTTCAGCCATAGAAGAGTTGTATTTTGT
>NW_011888915.1:2774112-2778692 GCF_000151845.1 Pteropus vampyrus
AATACATGCTTTATCATTCTCTGAAAATTCTGAAAGAAAAAAAGGGGGAAAGAGAAGAAAATCCTTGTGGGCATGTTCCATGGGTAGTACTTCCCATATTCTCTATGGCATCTACTATTGGCTTGTGAATTAAGTAGTTATTTCATAAATTAATTTGCGTTTAAACATGAAATCCATTTTAATGTTTCCCTGAGCTTCTTTCTCTATATAGATGGAACCAATGTAGATGATGATTTGAGCTGCTTACTTGTCTAGGTAATAAACATTCACCTACCTTTAAAGGTGGTCTTATTGCTACTTTATGTGTGGTTTACTAAAAATTTCTAAAAACAGAAAAATTTTGGCTGATGATATTACATGCCTTTCACACATTTTATAGAAAATGGCCCTGTCTACAATTCTTCATCTTAGGCAACCATATCCATGCCTCTCTCCCTATGGTCAGGAAATTGGACTGGAGATAACCACTTGTTCTATGGACAAACATCTTGATGCTGGTTCGCAAACTATAGTCTATTATCTGGAATTAAAAAATGAGTTAAGGCAATCAGGTTCTACTCCAGAATTTGGAACTGAGAACCATGAGGCTGAGATGTTATTTGGAAGGCAAAAAGATGCTGTGGGAGCGCATCAGGGCTCAAAGTTATAAGAATGCACAAAAGATACACAGTGGAATCATGTATTGGAGTCTGGTAACTAAAGGCAGCTGGTGTTACAGGCAGTCAAATTTACCCTTGAAAATCCCCTACGAAGGTACCACTTGGGGAACCAGCAGACTGTTTCTTGGTAAGCTTAACATAGCATGACTTTTTTTATAGCTTTGGAACAGATTATTGCTTCTTCAGAGCTCTAGATGAAGCAGTTGGTTTGCATTTAGGGGCCATGTTTTACTGAAAATATGTATCTTTAAATACTAGAATTATACTTGGTGCAGTGAGATGATCATGGGAGGCACCTGGAAACTGAAACTGACAGAGAGAACAGCAGTTTCAGGGGACCCATCTTATGCTCACTTCTGTGCTTATGCATAAGATAAACCCAGACATAATTTGGCTCCGGAGTAGAGAACAGGGGAAAATCCAGGAGGGAGAGAAAGTGGAGGAATCATGCAGAGAGAAGAGTTATCATGACGCAGAGGCTGTGAAGCCCCTGAGGGGAGACAGGAGAGCAGGCAGCCCCTCAAGCTGGCTTGGGTTCGGAAGACTCCACTCTCATGCTCCAGTCCATGACTATCCTTACAGCAAACCCCTTCCTCAAGATACCCTGATGGGATCTCTGTTTATAACAACTGAAGTTGTCCCAACTACTCAATGAAATGGTAAAGACACTGCTTCTTGATTTCTTCTCAAGTTTGTCTTGTATCCATGAAAATGCTTCTGGGTGGTAAGTGGAAAAACATCTATGGAAAATGTTCTCTGCTATATGCCTTCCAGAGAAATTACTTATTGTCATTTAAGTTAGCAAAAAGATTAGAAGGCAACACAAAAAGAGAACAGACAATTAGTGTTTGGACAAAGTAGTGTCATCTGCTAATTTTTTTTTTTTTTTTGTACATGGCATGTCTGGCATGTTTTATAGGCACCCAAAGTTACCTTTAAAGGTAGTTCAGGGCAATTTCAACATTTTCAGCCATAGAAGAGTTATATTTTGTGCATTTTAAGCAGACCAACTTTTACTGAGAAATAAAAAGCTTTTATTTTTTTTTCCAAGGAAAGTAAATACACAATTTCAAATTGTCAGATGATAATCAGCTTTGAATAAGTCCTGCTCCCTCCTCTTTGTGAGAAACACGTACAGTGAACATTCTGGGATTTAATCAGCAAATAGTAGCAGAGAATTAGCTTAGAAAAATAGCCCTTTCTAACACATCTGCTGTTCAGACAGACACTGAGCATTGCAAGGAAACATCAGACCTCAGAAGAGAAAACAGGAAAGCTGCCAGGAAAAGGATGGCAAATCTTACTGCCTTTTGCAACATCTGTTGAAAGTCGACAAACTGCCTGGTGATGTGCAGCCTGGATTACACTGATCAACTATGTGCCAGCTCCTGACCATAGGAATATTGGATTCCAGGTCTACTGGGCTGATGCTGAGAAGAACACAGAAAATTCTTGGAGCAGGAGAAGGCAAATGGTTTTGGATGTGCTTGGCCACAACAAAGATCTTTGTGGAAAACTTAGCTTTCTTTCCCCTCCTTAGAGAACGTTGGTCTTGTGATCTGTGCTGAAACTGTTTTTCTTCATTTGCCAAAAGCTTGAGTTGGAACATACACACATACTCACATTTCTGATGAGAGCCCCAAATGGCACATGCCACTTTATTTTCAAGGAATAAAAAAAAAGGAGCCTACTCTCTGAGGCACTTTACAGTAGAAACATGTCGTCAACCATAATAGCCTCTTTTGTTGCAATATCTCTTTTCTACAAACCAATAACTTCTGTTTCCCATGAATGCACTTGTCCCCTCTTGCCTAAAATGAAAGCTGACACATCTTTGCTCTCCACTGATCAGAGTCATCGTGCTGGCTTATCATCTGCATTCAGACAGATTCCATTGATGACTCTGGCAAGGCTATTTTTGTTTATGAAACCAGAATCCAAAAGTGTCTCTAGAATATTCACAAATGGGGTCTGACCAATGAATGAGGAAGCCAGATTTATCAAGGGGCTAATCTGAATTTACACACATAATTTTTAATAAGAAAAACTAGTCAGAAGACAGAGAAACAGGCAATGAAATGAAACATCTATTGGCATGTAACAATAGTAGATTTTCACAATGTGCCAGCTCTACAGTGTTTTGCGTAGGTTTTCTCATTAGTCCTCGAGAGTTGCCTATAAGAAGGTATTACTATGCCCATTTTCTAGCTCAGAGATATTGTGTAATCCAACTAAAATCACTGTACTTAGTATAAAAGTTTGCTTGACTCCAAGTTTCAAGATTTTCCAATATATTCTACCCCCTCCACAGAGTATTATTGTCCGTTCAATAAAGAATGAGTGCACACCCATTTTGTGCCAGCCATCTGCCCACCACTGGGAAACAGCAGTGAAAAAGAAAAAAAAGAAAAGGAAAACTCTGTTCTCATGGAGCTTACATTCTGTTGCCAAGGTAAGAAAGGCCCTGAGAGGGACTGTGTAGTAACAGCCCTTCACACCGGGCAAAAACTCAGTGATATTGGTGATGAAGATGATACTGAGAGATTCTGGATAATGGTTACAACAATAAAGAGGGCAACATTTTAACTCAGATAGAAGACCTGAGGCAGAGGAGACAGTACTTAATTTTAGAACCCAGGGCTCTTTCATAAGGGAAGTGTACTGGTCTCCAAAGAGATTTTAAAAAATTAAGTTAAACTAGAGCGCTCATTCACCTGAAGAGTTTTCGAGGCTGGTGACTACAACTGCATGAGTCCCTTTTGGCATTATCTCAGCAGGTTCTTGGCCAAGGATTTGCCTTCTGGAGAGGCACAGGGACAATGTAGAGATCCAGCACTGATTTGTGGAGCAGCAAGGCTCAAGAATTGGCATTCATCATGTAAGAGGGAGCTTTCCTTCTCCCTGTTCATTGCCCTTCTTCTTCCCTGCAAAGGAGGGGAATCATAGTGAGAGAAACTAATAGCCTATTAGTGAAATGCTTGATGAGAAAGAAGGCAGTGAAATTAATGCTTGAGTTGTGATCTAGAGAAGGTTTAGGAATTTGGCTCAATGGATGTATATAAGTCTGGATATTCAGATTGTTTTGCTAGATAATCATGTTCACATTGACACAAGTTGTTTATGAATTCCCAAATGCCTAGATTAGTTTAACACTCTCCACTGGCATAACTCATAAATCCTACCCATTGTCATTCAGAGCAACACAATCTGGTGACCTCTATACTTGTTAATTAATACATCTTTAGGTGTTAGAGACTGGAGATTTTGTGTTATTTACATTCCATAAGAGTTATGGGACTAGGACAATTCACCTTCACTGCTATCTGCTGACATCTTTGTTCAAGTACACAAGGAGGCCTCGAGTGAAGAATTTAACCTCCCTGTGTCTGAGTCTCCTCAACTATGAAATGGAAATACGTCTGTCTGGAAACTTGTGAGGCTGTATAAAAATAATGAATCTTAACTCTTGGGTTACAATGAATGTCTCTAAATTTCACAGAGAACTGATGGTTCAATTCACTTTCTCTCTGTATTACAGTTTTTAATACCCCTATTTTCTCTGTCAGACCACAAGTGGCATCAGTTTAGGAATATGTCTCTATTCCATCTCTATACCTTTCTTCTACAACCCCTTGCATGATCTTTGGTTTTTTCTTTCTTTCTTTAATAAAAATTTAAGTAACTTCCATGCGCTAGGCTCTGTGTAACTGGAAAACTTGTTCTTTTTTTTTTTTTTTATTCCATCACCTTCCACTTTTATTATCGGCTTCTGGGTCAGACTCAAGGCCAGGAGGAGGCTAACAAGGGAAAGAGGACAGTCTCTTACATGGATGGTATTTTCTTTTTAGTAAATAAACTTTTGATTTTAAAATAGTTTTATATTTAAAGAAAAGTTGCCAAGACAATGCAGAGTTCTCATAT
>NW_011888915.1:2779342-2783270 GCF_000151845.1 Pteropus vampyrus
CAGAGCAACACAATCTGGTGACCTCTATACTTGTTAATTAATACATCTTTAGGTGTTAGAGACTGGAGATTTTGTGTTATTTACATTCCATAAGAATTATGGGACTAGGACAATTCACCTTCACTGCTATCTGCTGACATCTTTGTTCAAGTACACAAGGAGGCCTCAAGTGAAGAATTTAACCTCCCTGTGTCTGAGTCTCCTCAACTATGAAATGGAAATACATCTGTCTGGAAACTTGTGAGGCCGTATAAAAATAATGAACCTTAACTCTTGGGTTACAATGAATGTCTCTAAATTTTCACAGAGAACTGATGGTTCAATTCACTTTCTCTCTGTATTACAGTTTTTAATACCCCTATTTTCTCTGTCAGACCACAGGCGACATCAGTTTAGGAATATGTCTCTATTCCATCTCTATACCTTTCTTCTACAACCCCTTGCATGATCTTTGTTTTTTTTTTTTTTTCTTTCTTTAATAAAAATTTAAGTAACTTCCATGCGCTAGGCTCTGTGTAACTGGAAAACTTGTTCTTTTTTTTTTTTTATTCCATCTCCTTCCACTTTTATTATTGGCTTCCGGGTCAGACTCAAGGTCAGGAGGAGGCTAATAAGGGAAAGAGGACAGTCTCTTACATGGATGGTATTTTCTTTTTAGTAAATAAACTTTCGATTTTAAAAATAGTTTTATATTCAAAGAAAAGTTGCCAAGACAATGCAGAGTTCTCATATACCCTTCACCTTTATGTTTTCCATAATGTTAACATTTTACATTTGTCACAACTAAGAAACCATCATTGTTACATTGCTATTAACCAAACTCCAAAGTCCATTTGGATTTCACATGTTTTCCTACTAATGTCCATTTTCTATTCTAGATTCCCATCCAAGATACTACTTACATTTAGTTGTCACAGATCTTCAGTCTGCTCTGGTCTGTGGAAGGTTCTTAGTCTTTCTTTGTTCCTCATGACTTTAACAGTTTTAAGGAGCACTGGTCGGGTATTTATACTATGTCCTTCAGTTTGGGTTTGTGTGATATTCTTCTCATGACTAGACTGGAGTTACGAGTTTTTGAGAAGACCACAGAGATGAAGTCTCCTTCCTATTATGTCATGTCAGGGTAGGTGCTATGAACATGACTCATTATTGATGTTGTTAATCTTGATTATCCAGCCAAGGTAATGTTCACCAAGTTCTACATTATCAAGTTGCCTTTTTGCCTTTCCATACTTTATTCTTTGGAAGTAAGTCACTAAGTCTAGCCAAAACTCAAAGAGGTGGGGAGAAGGTGCTAAGTTTCACCTCCTGGTATATATACATAATTTGGGATTCATTTGTAAAGATTTGGTTTTTCTACAACTTTATCTAACTATCTACCCATCTATCCATCCATCCATCTATCCATCCATCCATCCATCCATCTTTCCATCCATCCATCCCTCCATTATCTGTCTATACCATCCATCCTTCCATTATCTATCTATACCTACACCTATATCTATCTCTCTCTCTCTCTTATTTCTATCTCTATCTCTATCTAATTTATCTATCCACCCATTGATATCAGTATGGACTCATGTATATTTATTTTATAGTTTGTGTTATAATATATAAAATTATATATTTTATTGCTCAATTGTTCCACCTTTGGCCATTGGTAGCTTTTTCAGATTGGCTCTTGTGCCCCTTTAATAAGTCCCTATCCTTTTGAGTTTTGAATGTTCTTTACTTTTACATATTAAGAGAGCCTATAGGCTCTCTCAATATGTATTTTCCCTGCCCTTGCCTGAGAATTAGCCATTTCATTTACTGGAGAACAGTATGAGAAACCAGGATCTGGGCACTCGGTGTGCTTATTGCTACTGGAATGTCACAGATTCTATGCCTCTCAATAGCTAGTATAGTTTTACTCTAATATTGAGTCCTCTGTGTGCTGGAAGCTTAAGTGACTCTTTTTTCTTGGAACATGCTGTGGGATCTTCAGTTCCCTCCACTGGAGTCATCCAAAAATGGTTACTTTATTGGCAATGGAGACCACTGATAATTTTTAAATGTGGCATGATAATTAAAGCTCTTCTAGTAACATTATTTGCATAACAATTTGGGTGACGAAACATAGTAGTAAGAGAGTTGAATAGGGAGGCCAGTTAGGAAATTAATGTACTTGTCTTAGGGTAACAAAAAAAGTCTGGAAAAGGGAGACAAATATAAGAAATATCTGTTATAAGTCTTAAAGATCTGAGCGTTCTCAGCTACTTCTTGTCATGGTTCTATAAGGATTTTCTGATACCCAGTTTTGCTATTACTGCAATATGTAAGTCGAGACAGCTTCTAACGTCAGTCAAATTCTCAGGTCATTTAGAATGGGGACTTCAGAGTGGTTCCTGTAGTCTTCAATTCTTAGGGCCCAAGTCTCAAGATTAGGTTGCTCACAGTTTCTCCATTTTAGTAATATAGGACAGTTTTTCTCTCTCCTCCTAGGCAGTGGATAGATCCAGACTGTTAAAATAACTGGCACGAAATGATGGTTTCAAATTGCTCTTATAATACTCATCCTCCATTTGCCTATTTTCTGCATCTTCTAAGAAGAAGGATGTAGAAAAGTACTAGAATAAAACATTTATAATTTTGTGAGAGCAAGAATGTACCACATAAGAGCTTATGGGTCTTAGATGGCTCTTCACAAGAGATAAGTTTGTAGCTCTCTAGCCCAAATGTGCTCCTAGAGGACCTCTCTTATTACCTAAAAAATGCAGTCCACAGAGCAGCAACAGAAGTATCACCTGGGAGCTTGCTAGAAGTGTAGAGTATCAGATGCCATCAACTGAAAATGAATCTGTATTTTAATAAGATCCCCAAATCATTCATATGTACAACAAAGTTTGAGAGGCAATAGTCTAGACTAGACCACTGATCCACTAACTGTAAATAAGAATCTTTTGGGGGATCTTTACAAAATACTGATGCTTGGGTCTATCTCCACAGATTCCGATGTAGTTGGTATTAAATGTGACCCAAGTATTTAAATTTTTAAGTTCCCAGTATGCAGTAAAATTTGAGAAGCACTATTCTAAGCCAAAGGCTCTCAATTCTGGCTGGACATTAGAATCACTTGAGCTGTTTAAATACAAAAAATGTTTGGGTCTTACCGTCCGTTGGAGGAAAGTTATTCAGAGTATGTGACTGCCAGTTGGCTTGTAAGCTGGACCCCGGCAACCCGAGGTTCCTCAAACCCATGGCATACACTATCAATAACACTGAAAATGGGCATTCTTTTTCCATCACATTACAAAGGAAGCCCATCAAACTGCTGACCAGAAGGGTCCTAAAATACCACCATCAGAGCTATGAGTTGCTACACTCTGATTTGGGACAGGTTCTTGTGGCTCGCCCTGGGTTATGGACATTTATGCACCTGGGCACCCTCACGTTGGAAGCAGAAAAATCGCTCTAAACAGAACCAACCTAATTGCATCAGGGATATGGGGTGGACATTATTGGAAATGGGTAGTCATTCTGTCATATTAAGAGATAGCAACTAGTTTGGCACTGACTGGTCACACTGCCCAGATATTTATTGGGTAGCCCTAAATAGGACTCAATAGTTGTATGGCACAAATCTTTGGCTGTGGCTTCCATCTGGGTGGTTGGACCCTTGAACCCTAGGTTTTCCTGGGCACAATAGAGAATCTACCCTATGGTAACGAAACCTGCCAACCTTGCTTTCTTCAAGGTCATTGATCAACTGGTTCGATCACTTTGTCACTGTCTTTGTCTCCTCCATTCACCTGGAGGACATTACGGCATATATAGAATCCCTTACTAAATTCACCCAACAAACTTTAAAGAATAGCTGGCAAAGCCTGGCTTTACTGAACACTGAAATGTCTCTAATAAGAAAATCTGTCCTCCAAAATAGAATGGT
>NW_011888915.1:2783475-2841611 GCF_000151845.1 Pteropus vampyrus
AAAATGCAGTCCACAGCAGCAGAAGTATCACCTGGGAGCTTGCTAGAAGTGTAGAGTATCAGATGCCATCAACTGAAAATGAATCTGTATTTTAATAAGATCCCCAAATCATTCATATGTACAGCAAAGTTTGAGAGGCAATAGTCTAGACTAGACCACTGATCCACTGACTGTAAATAAGAATCTTTTGGGGGATCTTTATAAAACACTGATGCTTGGGTCCATCTCCACAGATTCCGATGTAGTTGGTATTAAATGTGACCCGAGTATTTACATTTTTAAGTTCCCAGTATGCAGTAAAATTTGAGAACCACTATTCTAAGCCAAAGGCTCTCAATTCTGGCTGGACATTAGAATCACTTGAGCTGTTTAAATACAAAAAGTGTTTGGGTCTCACCATCCGTTGGAGGAAAGTTATTCAGAGGATGTGACTGCCAGTTGGCTTGTAAGCTGGACCCCGGCAATCGGAGGTTCCTCAAACCCATGGCATACACTATCAACAACACTGAAAATGGGCATTCTTTTTCCGTCACATTACAAAGGAAGCCCATCAAACTGCTGACCAGAAGGGTCCTAAAATACCACCATCAGAGCTATGAGTTGCTACACTCTGATTTGGGACAGGTTCTTGTGGCTCGCCCTGGGTTATGGACATTTATGCACCTGGGCACCCTCACCTTGGGTTATGGGCATTTATGCACCTGGGCACCCTCACGTTGGAAGCAGAAAAATCGCTCTAAACAGAACCCACCTAATTGCATCAGGGATATGGGGTGGACATTATTGGAAATGGGTAGTCATTCTGTCACATTAAGAGATAGCAACTAGTTTGGCACTGACTGGTCACACTGCCCAGATATTTATTGGGTAGCCCTAAATAGGACTCAATAGTTGTGTGGCACGAATCTTTGGCTGTGGCTTCCATCTGGGTGGTTGGACCCTTGAACCCTAGGTTTTCCCAGGCACAATAGAGAATCCACCCTATGGTAACAAAACTTGCCAACCTTGCTTTCTTCGAGGTCATTGATCAACTGGTTCGATCACTTTGTCACTGTCTTTGTCTCCTCCATTCACCTGGAGGACATTACGGCATGTATAGAATCCCTTACTAAATTAACCCAACAAACTTTAAAGAATAGCTGGCAAAGCCTGGCTTTACTGAACACTGAAATGTCTCTAATAAGAAAATCTGTCCTCCAAAATAGAATGGTCCAATGTTGGGGGCCATTCCATATCAATAACCAATTCACTGGACATCAGCAGGGTATCCTACAAGTCAACTAAGTTCTGACACTATCTACCCAGGAATAGTATCAGATTCTACAGGTTAAGGGCTCAGTCCTACAAGACTGCCTCTCTGCCCCAATTCAGATGCCTGTTGAAAGTGCAGGTCGTTACCTATTCTTCTGACCTACTGGCTATAAATCACAGGTTTCTAAGAACCCTTCCTCAGGTTTAATTAATTTGTTAGAGCAGCTCACAAAACTCAGAAAAACATGTTACTAGATCACTGATTTATTATAAAAGGCTATAACTCAGGAACAGCCAGGGAGCGATGCATAGGGTGGGCAAGGGGAAAGGGCCAGTAGCTTCCACACTCTTCCCAACGCTGCCACTCTCCTAGCACCTCTATGTCTTCACCAACCTGGAAGCTCTCCAAACCCCATGCCGCTGTGTTTTTATGAAGGCTTCGTTACATAGACATAATTTGTTAAATTATTGGCTTTCGGGGATTGATTAAATCTCCAGCCTCTCCCCGTTCCCAGGGAAGGGAACTGAAAGTTCCAAATGTCTAATCAAGTGGCTGGTTCCTCTGGCTATAAATCCCCATCCTTAAACTGGGCCCAATAGTCACCGCATTAACATAACAAAAGATACCTTCCCTCTGAGCCCATCACTTAGGATATAACTAGAGTTTCAGGAACTCTTTGCTAGAAATGGGATGAAGACCAAATATATATTTCTTTTTATAAATCACAGTATCACAAATGGCCTTGGACATTATTACTGTCTCGCAAGGAGGAACCTGTGCCATTATTCAAACTGAATGTTGTATGTTCATACCTGATGAGTCTGCTAATGTATCATCTTTATTAAATCACATGAGGACACAGGTGAAAACTCTAAGTGATCCTGCTCCTAGACTGAGGGCCTTAGTAAATCGATGGTTGAAATGGTAGGGCTCCGATGAAAAAAAAAACTTACTTACTTTGATTATCATTATCTTAACGTGTGTTTCCTCTTGCACATGCGTACATTGTTGTTGCAGCACCTGACTCCAATGTAGCCAAACAGCCGCCAGATGAGCCGCCTCCAGCCTAACAAAACTTTTTGCTGACCGCGCAGGGCATTAATGCGGAAGAGGAGGGTGTAATATCTGGTTACCAAGGATAAAACGTCGGAGGTGGTGGCGGAGAGGACATCATTGCTAGTTGACTCCGGAATTGGACCCTGGCAATACGAAGCCCCCTCATCCCTTCCCCCGATTTGGAATGTATGTTCCGGGATTCCGCGGTTCCTCCCGGCATCCCACAGCCGGAGCCATTTTCAAGGACACAGCCATGAGGGAGCAAGGTGTTGTGACCAGCAGGACAGTGTGTGTGAATGAACACTGTTAAGGCCTCCATATAATCTTTTAAGATTCTGACCCCCGGGTCTGGAGTTCTACTCGGCTTGCAGACGCCCAAGACGAGCCTCATAAGGAAGTTCCTTCGCTTATTAAACCTGCCACGTACCAACCTGGAGCGTTCCGCGCCTGTCTCCCGTCTCTCCTTGCTCTCTGTGTAGGGGACCAGTTTTTGAACCAACACCATCTGAGAGTATTATTTAGTTCGTTCTGGGGTTTAGTAATTCTATTTTAAAGCCTCCCAAGTAATTCTAATATGTGGCCAGCACTGAGAAACTGCTTTTAGGTTCCTGGAGGCCACACCTGGAAACTTTTCCCAAAGTGGAACCGAGGCCTTGAAGGAAGTAAATGACTTGCCAGGAGGAAACTCCAAACCGAGTCGAGGACTTCTAGATTGCTGCTCTAACGACGAAATGCAGCTTACTTCCCGTTTTCAAGATGAATAGCACAATGTTGTGTAAGTACTAAATATTATCATTTCTCATACAATGATTTTATTACTTGTTTGACTCCACTGAGTACCTGAATTCTGTGACATTTGCAAATTTGAAAAGCACGAAATTACCAATGCATTTCACATTGCTTGTTGGAAGCTAGGATTAATCACTGTATTGTGTAACTCCCTCATCTTTGCACATTACAAGTTTTAAGAATCCCCAGCAGGTTTCATCCCTCTACTCCAGAGCATCTTGGCAAGCTTGACTTCTCCCCTTGCCTGCAGTGACTTGGAGACTAAACAGTATTTTTCTAAAGTCTTTGCAATCAGCCCATATTCTCCTTATAAACACTGGTTTCATCTTTTATTTTTAGAGTCTTCTAATACACCCTGGTAAATGCTCTCCTCCTCAGGGCTTGTCAGGAGCAAGGGTGATTGATAAACTGTTCCAAAGGAAAGAGAAAAATGTTCTCTCTAATATCTGCCACTGTGACAGATTACATAAATAATGTTCTAAGGCTAATCGGTGCTAAATAGATTTTATATTTTAAATGTCCTCTGCAGCCATCCAGGTATGAATCACATTTCTTTATCAAAATCATTATGAGGGTCGCCTTGACTTGTAAAATCTAGCAAATAAATAAGGAAAGCCAAGTGGTTCTAGGCAAGTGTACATGTGTTATTAGGTTATTGTTTATTCTGCAAGCTCATAAATCATCACTCCATGTGAAAAGTCTTGCCATGGAAAAATAAAAGATGTGTCCTTGGTCGTCAGCATTGGCTTCTTAGAGAGGTGTTACATTCTCAGTGTCAGACGACTGGGGCTTCAGCTGTTCACTTCTTATTTGTATTTGCTTATTTTTTGCCTATAATTTAGGACAATTCTTTGAGGCAGAGGTTTCTGAAGTGAGTCAGCCAGAGTGACTTTAGGTGGTACATGAGCAAATATTTTGATTTTGGCAATTGCGATATTTTTTCCATCTTTGTAGCAAGTCTGCTAATGGAGTTTACGTACTTTTATTTTCATCCAGAGGCTTAGAAGAAGAAAAAACTAAAGAGGAACACAAGAGAGAGTAAGAGAGAGGGGAGCTAAAGGAGGTGGAAAGAGAAGGGATCCAATGCTAAAAGAGAAGTATTGGACCCTGGGGTCCTATCAGAGATATAAGGATTTAAAGATGTTGTAGTGTATGTATGTGTGTGTAGAAGCTTTTTCTGAACTTTCACATTGTGGGCCTATCTCTCCTTGACCATTGGAACTCTAGTTAGAGAACTCTGTTCCTGATTTAATGTACCTATCCTTTAGAGAAGTGTGAGTGGAGAGAGAGATGGTCAAGAGATAAAGATAGGTGCAGAGGTTGGAAACCAGGTCGTAAAACTACAGCTACATGATTTTTAGAAGAATTGGAAGTTCAAGGTTATACAACTCTGGAGGTGTTCATGCTAGAGACATATGGTAGGGCAACCATAGTGTATTAGAGGGATCTCTGTATTAATAATTAATGAACCAAGATATAATACACCCCTGTGTGCGTGTCATTGTATGACCTGAGACAAATATCTTCCCTCTGATCTTCAATTTTCTCTTTTGTAAAATGCAATGGTTAGATTTTAAAAATACATTTCGTAGCCATTTTGTAAAAGAATAAATTCAGTATTATTGTTTTATTGTTACTGTTGTTAATGTATTTATTTTTTAAATTAACTTGTATTCATGGTAAAGTAGATTGGTTTACCATTTATTTTAGGTAAGGTTAAGTTAGAATGATTCTACTTGAAAATAATGTCAGTAATTATAGTAAGAGTTGATGCTTTTATGAAATTTATTCTGTCAGGCTTTACGTATATTTGATTATCATTTGATCTTCACAATTTCCATAAATACTATTATATTCCCACTTCACAGATGAGGACCTGAGACATAGAGGTTAAATATCTTGCTCGATGTCACACAGTTCATAAGCAGAGGAAGCCAAATTTGGAATCCAGACACCTGGGCTCCACAGTCAGTGTTACTCTACTATAACAATTTTATTCTACTCCATTCGTCACTCTACTACCTCTTAAGTATCAATACAGAAAGAATTATATGGCAAAAATAGGGAAGGTGCCACTCAAAGACGCCTGCCTTAAATTTTACTTGGAATCATGAAATTTTGTTTTTTATCTTATGTACTTTGTTTAGTAGATAAGGTGGCTGCTCCAAAACATTGTAATAGGTAAACAGAAGAATTTGTTTTCTATATCACATCAGTGGTGTCTTTCTAAAGCTCAAATTATATCATGTTACTTCCTTGGTTAAACTTTATTAGTAGCTTCACATTTAGGTTCCCAGATTAAGCAAATAAAAATACAGCGTACCCAGTTAAATTTGGATTTCAAAAAACAATGAATTTTTAAAAAAATGTTTCGGACAATATTTGAGACATACTTACACTAAAAATCATTCGCTATTTATTTTAAATTCAAATTTAGCTGGGCCTCTAGTAATTTGTCTGGCTACCCTCAGAATAAAGTCCAAATTCTTTAATTTGCTTTAGAGTTTACAATCTGCTTAACAGTTTACTTCTCTAACCTTCTCTCACCATGCCCCATTTAGACTTTGTGGTCTAGCCATGCCTGAATATTTGTAGTTCCCTGAACATACACTTTCTCTAACCTTCTGAACCTTTTCACATGCTGTTCTCTCTTCAGACCATCCTTCCCCTAAGTCTTTTGTCATGCAGATTAGATGTCACTCCTATGTCCATGCCCTGCTGTTCTCCAACCAGAGTTCCTATTAAGTTGGGTAGCAATTGCCTGATTATTTATCTCTTTAGACTTCAAGCTCTTTGAAATCAGGGACCATATTTGTCTTGCTCACTGTTGCATTCTTATAGTATGCCCAGTACATGGGATGAGCTAAAGCGATATTTGTAGAAAAAAATGACCTCAAAATTGTAATTATGGAGAAAGTTCAGATCTCCTTGACTGCTTTGTTTACTCAGGAGACAAGAGGCTGACAATGTATACATGATAAAATGACTTTTGATGCATTTCTCTACTTTGCATGTTTTGCTCATGCAAGATCCATTATTCAAATGAATACATTTAATGTTAGAGATAAAGCTCTGAAATTTTTTTCAGATGAAGTGTACATGATGGGCTCCTTTCAAAAGCAGCATCAAGCCAATGATGCATAAAATTATGTTTTTAATCATCCCAATAAGTTATTACTACTTCATAGCTTGTTTATCAATTTCTGTAGAATTTAACATCGGAATGTCATTGCCCAGTTGATTCTATGTCTGCTTATTGGCAACCTTTCCATATTCTCGATGTATGATAAGTACCGCAAAAGAACCAAGCAGTAAGTATCTAGTGCTGAGCTAGTCAGGCATTTTGGGACATTCTTGGCAAATGTCTTCCCAGAACTTAAACTGGTCAGTGGGCAATCATTAACGCAGAGTTTCACAGAGGGCTGGCTGTCTTCATAGTCAGCTGTGACTGTGCCAGGCTAATGTGGATCTGGCACCTTCATCACACAGCTCACTGAATAGGAAGAACTTACCAAATTGTTCTACTTTATCAAGATCGACTTTCATTTAAATCAACATTTTTTTTTTTTTTTTTTTACCATGCAGTCCCAAAATGGCATCTAAACAGACCATGTTAGCAGTTCCTTTCTGGAGGGTAGTGCTGGCTTCAAAAAAAAACCCAAAAAACAAAAACAAAAAAAAACAAACAAAAAAAACCAAAAAACATTTTAAGTCAAAGATTGCTCTAAAAACTTACTGGTTTTGTTACTCAGACCTTCGTTTACCTTCTTCGTAAAATAAGGTTAATAATATTTACTTATTGAAAATGTTGCTTTAGGTTTCTAACTTTAAAAAAAATACTGACTTAAGCAACATTTTCAGTAAATTTAGTCTGTTTTTTTGTCTGCCTACCTGTCTTTTTTTCTCTCTCATTTGTACATGCAAACATGAGCATGTATGTGCACACATATATACACGGCATTGGGAAATTTGAATGAAAACACCTTTGCCATCCATGGATCAATTACTGCTTCAAAGCAACCGTTATGTGAGCTGCATATTAGGAAAGCCAGCCTCTTCTGTCCTGGTTATTAGTTGACAATAACTCTATTTTACTATTTTAGGATGTATAAACACTAGCAAGCCTAGTGAAATGGGTCACTTACTTCAGTTCTAATTGTTACTCCAGGTGGTGTTCAATGAACATGACTGTTCTTTGTGAATCTTGCTGCATTGTGAATTTGTAGACCTAGGAAAGATGTCAGTGCAGCTGATGGGGTTATAACCGCTGTTTTCTTACATCTCCACTTTTCTTGCAGTCTTTAAAAACCTGCTGAAAATACAACTATCTGAAATTCTATTATCGGATCCCTCAACTGGGAAAATAGACATCTACCAATATCTATAATGATTTGCTTCTAATAACAGCAGTTTGGAAATAGCATAAATATCTAAAATTAGTGGCAGTAAACGGCTTCCCATACTTCATCATTAAGGGCTGCCGTTAGAACCTTGCTCTAACACAGCTGTATTCTGAGCAGCCCCCAGCCCCACTTGGCTGCCCTGAGAACCTAGTAAATTCACATCTGGAAGCATATCTGAAACCCATTTATGGCATAATGGAAAGTTCTGAATTATGATCTATACACACAATGCAATATTTACAGCTAGAAAAATTATATAGATCTAAATGTATTGGTGTTAGTAGATATCTACGAAAGATGATATGGGAAAAAAAAAGGTTAGAGTTGAGTATTTACAGTTTATACAACTTAAGCACATGTGCATGACTAAAGAAATATCCAGAGGGAGATATTACTAAGTGATGCAATTCTGAATGCTATCGTAAATATTTTTTTAATAGATTTTGGGGGATTTAAAAATGTTCATCATTATCAGGTATAATTTTCCCAAGGGAGTAATCCTGTATATATTAGAACAGGAGTGGAGTTCTACCTGCTGTTTTGGCATTGAGTTTATTTCCTGCCATCCTACTTTCGTTCCCATAGGGTGACAGCCTTGAACTTTATGGGGTTGACTTCACTTTCTTGAGAGTAGCCATAGTTAGTCCAAACCTGTTTTGTTAATTCTACCACTTTTACCAGTGATCGATTCAGAAAACTGTGTCTAAGATAATAAGAACCTGTCAATTTTTCAGGCCACAGGGACGGGTTCAGGATTAGGAATCTATTTGGAACATTGAGATGTTAATAGTTTACTGATGGTTTTTGGAAAAGTTACCTTGTTCTTAAAATAGAGACTTAGGGAGCACATTGTCTCTTCTTTCTCTGGAATTTTTCCTCCAGTTGTCGATGGGCCATCTTACCTGAGCATTGAATCTGAGAATTGAAAATAAATAGATAAGAGAACCTAAATTAAGCACTGTAGAATCTCATTTTACTCAGTTTCCCAAGCAAATACTTTTCCTATAGCTTAAAAAACAGGTTGATTTTCTTATAGTTGAAAGTGTTTTGATGGATTCATCTATTTGGTTAGTGGCAAGAATGGAATTATTCCACCTCCATGCAGACATGTCAAAGAGGTTCTTTATCAGGCATGGTGATATAATATCTTTATATCACATATATCATCATCATCTATCTATATTATATACATGTACACACATATACAACAAATCTCATGAATTGTTTCAGTGCTGCAGAAATATGCATGCCACGTATATAATTTAAAAATTTATAGTTGCCACATTTAAAAAAGTAAAAATCAACAGATGAAATTAATTTTGATAATATAGTTTATTTAACACAATATATCTTAAATATCTTAACTATTTAATCAGTAAAAATGGTTAATAGTCTATTTTACATTATTTTTTGTGTTAAATCTTTGAACTCTGATGTGAATTTTGTACTTACAGCACATCACCGTTTGGGGAGCCGTAATTTGAGAGCTCAAAAACAATAGGTGGCTGGCATTATTAAACATCATAGGTCTCTCTCCATCCTGGTATCTTTCAAGTGCCAGTAGCATCAGCTAATTTGGGAGTTTATTTGAAATGAATTTGTTAAGTCCCATTCTAGACCTCCGGAATCAGAATCTGCATTTCAACAAGATTCCCAGGTGATTTCTTGGAACATTAAAGTCTGAGTAGTTATTATTTATTTTATTGTTGTTATTTTGCTATTGGCTAAAATAAACTATTCATTCCTATGTCCTTAGCCACACTAAGCTATATGGCTGGCTTATGGAAAATTGAAGATACAGTCAAGTTATACTGCAGACAAATACTTGAACATAGGCTTGGTTGTAGCTAATCCAAGAATATCGCAGATTCTTCATATTGTACAAGCCTGTGCTAGTCCTGAAATGGATGCTACAAGCCTATTAGTAATAGAAAAGATTGATTATCAACTCCATGTGAATGGCACAGCTGTAATGTGTTGATGTCTTCCTAATCAACGTATTTATTTACACAATCTTGTTTTGCATGAGAAATATCTGATACGGGATTGTTGGTAAAATATTTACAAATCTTCAAATTTTCTTTTGGAAGGATGGGCTGTAAATTGAATTGAACAATATAAGGTCTTCATTAGGCCCTCATCACATGCCAGGTTTCTGTTCATTTGTTTTGGTTTGCTTTGCATTTTCCTCATGTCGAATTGTATCAACTCATTAGATAATAATTCCTCATTCAGTGAAAGGGGAAAACCAATGGATTTTGACAGATAGCATAGCTGGTCCTGCATTTCACAGTGGGCATAAACCTGGGTGCATTTGTCTCCTCCATAGTTATTTTTCTATTCATCCCAAACCTCATCCTAACAGATAATAAACCATTTCATGAGCAGATGTGCCACTTATTCATCTAGTTCTGTAATGATAATGAAGAAATTTTAATCTGGAGTGTCTATGGAAGATGAACTAAAGCCAGATTGATATGAATAATAAAGGCTCTGTTGAAATGTTGGGTCCCACATGAAAAGCCAGTCATTACATACTTGACAATGCTGTCTTTGATATAGTCCAATGGTGTATAGAAACAACCATCTCTTGGGTGCTGGACTCCACATGGAGCGACTGTTTCTGTAGATGTAAACATTCTAAGTTGCTTAGAGCATAAAGGAGAATAAAAGATAAATTGTCTTGCAGCTGGAAGCAACATCTGATATTGCAAAATGCTACAAATATGTTGGAAGGATTGCTTTATTCAGACAAATTTAAGATATACTAAAACACATGTGAGGCTTAACATTTTTTGTTTAAAAAACAACAACGACAACAAATTGAGATCAATTTCCCTCCAAAAAAAAAAAAACTATGCAAAATCATCTCTTACAGGATAATGATTAGCTTGAAATCTGCTGCACATTTGACCTATGTTTTATACATGGCACGTAGCTTCTCTTGACAGAAACTTTTGGTCTCTGTAGCCAGCAGGCAGCTGTATGTTCGGTGAACTCCAAACAGAGCTTTATCATATGGGTTGTGTTACTTTCTCATTTCTTACCAAATTCGATGCATCAAGACAACAACTTATAAACTCTGAGAATGTAGGTTTTGTCTCACATTCTCGACTTGTTCTATATTTTCAACATAGTTACCTTTCATCTCTGTGCTTTTGTGTCTTTAGGAAATATGGATAAGATTATCAATTTCACTTTTGGATTTATTGACCTGAATTATTTACTTTTTATATAAAAGTTGTTCTTTGGAAGTTCCTTATTTCAGTAATGGGCACCTAAATAATTCTGTCCCGCCCAAGCAATTGGAAAGTAGTGTATGTTATGCATAAAAAATCCTGCTTTTGACTTTTGTATGCAGCGCCATTCAATAATTCAATTAACCAGCCCCATGGGGAACAATTCATAATTATTTCCTAAAAGTCAGCATGGTTGTAAAACAACTTGCCAATATAAGCTGAACAGGGAATTTACAATCAAAGGTCCATGCTGTACTTAAACTTTTCGGCAAATTTAATACTTTTTAAGGTGTCCAAACCCAGAGCCCCTGGGAAAATATAAAGTTTCTCTATAGAACAAATAGAATATTAAGTTTTGCCTCTGGGAAAGCTGTTTTGTATTCAAATCTTATTGCTAAATGATATTTATGGATATTGAAAACTTCATATTTACGCCACCCACCTTCCTCTCAACGGGCTCCTCTCCTGTTCCCCATTTCAGTAAATGTCTTCATTATTCACCTAGGCTTTTTGTCTCCCACCTTTCTTCTTGCAGTTACAATCTAGCTTTATAGAATTCCCACATCTTCCTAAACACGACAAGTTCACGATTGCCACTCTGACGTTCACATGTTGATTCTTCTGCTGGACTTAGTTCCTCCTCTCTCTTTTAATCACCTGTCTACCTTTGGCTACCTTACCTGCAGTCTGACCTCAGATATCACTTCTTTCACAAAACCTTCATTGTTTTACATTTTACTCCTGCTCTGGCTTATCTGTGCTCTCATGTCACCTGGTGGAATAAACGCCCTTCCTATTCTGCATCACATCCCAGCACCTACTTGTCTCCCATGCTTTTGATGAGCTGCATGAAGATAGACACTGAGTCCTATGCATCTTTGTATCTGAAATCCCCAAAGGGTTCTTACTGGTTAGGGGGGACATAGGAAGTGCTTATTATAAGACACATGAGTTAACCTGTGTTGAGGTGATAGAGGCTTTAATAATAACACAATGAAGTAAATCACACAGGTAAGTTAAAGCCTTTTACAATTCTCTCCCACCTTTCCTTTTATCTTGAGGAGTTTGAAAATTTCCTTAAGACCCAATGACGTGAATGACCAGACAGAGGCTTATAAACCTTCCTGTTGTTCATCTCATTAGCACTGCTAATTGTTTTAGGACATCCTGGCTAATCCTCTTTATCTTTGCTGTGAAAAGGTTTTCATGGCCCTGAAGGGAGTCTGGACTCTGTTATGTTATGTAGAAATTAAACAGTTTGCAATCTTCAAAGGCAGGAAGTTCACCATCCTCTCATCAGAAATCTGACTGTCATAAAATGACTAGAAATGTTTTCCAAAAATATCATAAAGAATATAGAACTCTTGAAAAGATTGATACCAAAAGCCACCCTTCTTGATGTGCATGGGAGGATGGGGTAGTTGGTGACTTGGGGTAACACGTGTTTCTTTGTAAGAAGCTTGGAATGACACATAACATTTCCCCAGCACTCTTTGGACTTCATTTGGAGAGTGACATTTCCCAAGTTACTACATATCAGCTTTATCCGTTTATTCTAGGTAATCCCCAGGATACATAAGATGCAAGATTGTGGGGCATAGGGTGGGGTTCTAGGGTTCTTGGATTTATTTTAAGACTCACTTAAAATAATTGAGGGGGACCTCATTTATGGGGACCTCCTTCTCTCTGAGAATTCTGAGAACAACTCTAAGACCCAGGGTTCCAGAATGAAGGAGATGGCTAAGGGGAAAGGACGAGGAGTGGCCTCCCAGCCTGCCTTTAGTTTCATGTTAAGCAAGAAGGATGCAGAATCTTGAAGGCTCATATGTGCTTCTGCTTGAGGCCAAGTCAAGGCCTCTCAGTTTAGGTTGTTGTTGCCTGACCATGCAGCTTCAGTTCCCTGGTGGAGGTTTGCTCCAACTTCTCCACTATCTTTCTAATTTCTATTTACCTATTAAAGGGGCCTGAGTTCTTCAAATACCAATGTAAATCTTGCTTGAATTGGATAAGGTTTTCTGACCTAAGTCAAATGCCTGCATTTTTTAAAAACCATGTCATATGTCATTGACTGAATTTAATTCCATTCAATAAACATTTGGCGAGTGCCAGGTGTGTCCTGGGTATTTATGCATGTGTTTGCTGTCTAACTCAATCCTACTTCTGATCACCACTCCTCTCACAGTCATTGCAGCATACATGCTGGTTGATTAGCGCTCGGTTTTACTAACAATAATAGCATAAACACCAAGATGTACTTCTGTACTCTGCAATTTTATCAAAATATTGTACAATCCATGTTCCTATAATACCAGTTGCCTTTCCTCACCTGGCCACTGTCTATGTGTAATATCCAACAACTTAACTGACAAAACATTTTAATATATTGACTAAATGTTTTGATGTTGCAAAGACATTTTATCCTTTGTAATTTTGAAATAAGGAATTCTTATTTCTTATTTAAATAATTTATAATCTTAAATCTATAATTTCAACATTTTGCAAAAATACTTAATAGCAGGTGATGTTGACCAACTCTAATCTGGCTAAGAACAGTCTCTATTAAATTTTTGGTAATTCGATCTGCTTTGGTAATTCGAGCAGTTTTTCACTATTTACACATCTTTAACAATTTTTACTCCATTTTTTCCAGGATTTTTTTTGGCCCTTTTAACTGTATAATCCATTTGAAGAAATATGTTTTCTATTGTGTTTTTAAACACCATAAGTGGAGGTATAAGTTACAAACACTAAAATTACCATTTTGTGTACAATTAAAGTTTCTTCAGTTTAATATCGTTACGTATTTACCACTGTGATCAAAATGGAGAGCAATTCTGTACTCCCAGTAGGTTCCCCTGGGCCTGTCGGAAGCTAATTCCTTATCCCTACCACCGTCTCTTGCAACAGCTAATCTTTCTGTCACTATCATTTGGCCTTTTCTATATTTTCATATCAGTAGAATCATACAGTGTGTAATCTTTTGTATCTGGCTTATTTCACTCAGTATAAATGCTTCGATAATCACCTATGTCATTATATATTTCAATAGTATGATTCTTTTTATCGAGGAGTAGTATCCCCTAGTATCTATGTGCCACACTTGTTTATTCTTCTAGTTTATAAATATCTTGGTAGTTTCACATTTTGAGCCATTGTTAGTCAAGCATCTGTGAAGATCCATATACAAGTCTCTGTGTAGACATCTATTTTTATTTCTCTTCAGTAAATACCTAGGAGTAGAGTTGCTGGGTCATATAATAATTGTATTTTTTTTTTTATAAGAAGTTGACAGACTTTTCCAAAAAGGCTATATTATTTTGTATTTCTGCCAGCAGTATATGAGATTCCAGTCACTGCACATCCTCTCCAATACATGGTATTGTTATCCTAACAGTTCATAATAGTTTCATATTGTCTTTAAATATCTGTAGTTACGTCACCTCTATCATTTTTGACATTGGCAATCTGTATCTTCTTTCTTTTTCATTGTCAGTGTGACAAAGCTTTATCAATTTTATTGATACTTTTGGTTTTATTGATTTTTCTCCATGCTTTTTCTGTCTTCTACTTCATTGATTTGTGCTCTTTATTATTTCCTTCTTTCTGCTGACTTCAGGTTTAATTTTTTCTCTAGTTTCTCAAAATAGAATAATAGATTATTGATTTGAGACCCTTTTAAAAAATATATAAATGCTTAATTCAATGAATTTCTCTTTAAGCATCATTTTACCTACATCTAAAAATTTTAAGATGTGGTTTCATTTCTATTTAGTTCAAAGTATTTCCTAATTTTTATTATCATTTCTTCTTTAATTCATTGGTAATTTAGAAGTGTGTTTTAAATTTTATAATTGTAATTATTTGCTTAAATAAAACAGTAACATTTACTTGGCAGAAGTTGAGAGTCCTTGGAAAATTCAGTTTTATGGAATTAAGCTTAATTTACTTAAATTTTGAGCCAGAGTTTTAGCACAGAACCTGTTCACTTAGGATAATGTCTACATGTTATATAGAGAAGTACCTTACATTTGAGTTACAAGTAGAATATCCTACCTTATTTGAAGAATAAGGCATTTGAAGAATAAAATATCATTCTACAGTCTGATTCTATGAGTTTGACTGTGTTAGATACCTCATGTAAATGGATTCAAGTAGTGTTTGTCCTTCTGTAACTCGCTTATTTCACTTAGCATAATGTCCTCAAGGTTTATTTATATTGTCACATATTGCAGGATTTTCTTTAAGGCTGAATAATATCCCATTGTGTACATATAACACATTTTCTTTATCCATTCATCTGGCAGTACACATTAAGTTTGCTTCCATGTCTGACTGTCTCTACACTCCCATGTTCTTTGCAACATTCATCACAAGAGCCAAGATGTAACTTTTTTTGTTAATTTTTACAGCTATAAAATTTTTTAAGCATTGATTTTACCGACTCATTTAAGTTTTGATATATTTTCATTCCCATTCATATCAAAGTATTTTCTAATTTCCCTTTTAATTTCTTCTTTCATCCACTGGGTATTTAGGAATGTGTTGTTTACTTACCACATAGTTGTGCATTTTCCAAATTTCCTTCTGCTATTGGTGGCTGATTTCATTTCATTGTGGTTGGAGAACATACTTTGTATGATTTCAAACGTATTGAGACTTTTTTTTTACTTGTTTTATGGCCTAACATGTGATCTATCCTGTAGATTGTTCCATATGCACTTGAGAAGAATGTATATTTTATTCTTGTTGGGGCGAGTGCTTTCTAGATGCCTAGTTAGTAGTGTTATTCGAATCTTCTTCCTTTCTCATCTGTCTAGTAGTCCTCTCCATTATTGAAAATGGAGTATTGAAGTTTCAGCTATGTATGTTGAATTGCTGATTTATTCTACCACTATTTTAAAATGCACTTGATTTTGCCTATGACAAATACAAACTAATATTTGTTTACAAACATTATATCATTCATGAAGCATTTGCTCACAATTTGTCACTGAACTTTCTCAGCAACCTTAAGAAGTACTTTTCTTGACCCTGTCATTTAACAGCTGAAGAAATGCTACTAAATAAAATGTCTTAACCAAGTTGAAGCTGATGAAGCTGATCCTTTAACTCTGGTTTGTTAATTAAAAATCCTGTATGTTTTCCACTGAGCAATCTCCCCATTTCCTCTTTCTCCATGTATCAAGATAATGCCTCCATAACTGCCATTTCTGAGCAGAGGTCTGTTCACCCTTTGTTTTCCTTCAGACTACCTGGTCCTGCTCCTTCTCAGCTTACTAGCTTTGGCACAGCCCATATTTGGCTCCAACCCAGATATCTATGTCAGCTCATCTCCTGAGTTGGCCTCTTCTGGTATTAAAATCCCACCCAGTTTTTTGGCCAAGTGCCAACAAGCTATGGTGATGACAGCCACACCTACCCCCCTGTCTATTTAAACACTGCCAGCTGGGTAGCATCTCTCTCTGCCAACCACCTGTCTACATTTATCTTCTCCTGCCAAAGCACCTCTGTTTCAGACCCAGCTTAACCCTTCTCTTGGCATATCTTAAAGGAACATGGCAGGACAGATTTATTCAGCAAAGACATTTTTCAAAATCACTGCATAGCAGATAAATTACCAAACGCTGGGTCTATCTCCTCAGAGAGAATAGCTGAATGAAAAGCGAAGTCAGTCAGTGGTTTGTTTACAATCTGCATTAAGAAAAAAGAAGGAATTTGACTGACTTTCTTGGCGAATTGGATGTCTTCATGTCATGTAGATTCTTTGTGGTTCAGAGAAGCAGGCGTGGAAGGAAGGGTGAGACTTGACCTACACCGAATCCACAATATTGTTCTATTTAAAGCCTGAGGTTTGAATTTGATGATCTGGACATCTCTTGGATTTAGATGTATGAATATATAGCAAGAGGAAGACATTGAGTTTGGTTGGGCACCACGTTGGAAGATTGGAGTGCCAGAAGTGAGTGAAAGGAGAATAATTAAAAGAATATTTTGCCAGGGCATATAGTTCTCATTTTTGTATAGATTTCTTTATTAAGCAACCTTATTGACGGGTAAATTGCGTCTGAGGATTATATAGACCAGTATATGTGACAATGTAAAACCCAAACCTGAAGTTTTGATTAAAATAAGAAATAGATTCAAAATCTTAAAATCAAACCCAAGGACAAAAATAACTTGAAAGTCAAGGTAGATGACTGAAGTTGTCAGGCAGTGTGTGTATTTGTACGGATGAGTAGCTTTTCTTTGTGGGGAGACACTTATGGAGAACATTTGGAATGTATACTAAAAACTACTTTAAGATTAAAAAATGTGGTGCCTTTGTCTTTCAAAGTTGGGTTATCAGTCTTCTCACTTTCCTTTGTCACTTAACTCTATCTTCTCATACTGACTGTGTTCTCAGACAGCTAAGGAATATTTAAGGGAAAAATATCTTTAATTTTGGGGTGTCTTTATGGGACAGATATGGCCACTGACAGCTCCAGGCTTAACATGACCTTACAAATGTAATCTCTGTGTGAAGTGTGTGTTTTTTTTTTCCCCTCAATCTTTCCAACAAAAGCCCTTGGGGAAGGTCCTTCCTGGGTCTCTGAACCAATGCTTATTGATAGAAAGAAGGAGTTCTATGATTGGCCAGGCCTGGGTCATTTGCTTACTCACAGAGCTGGTGGATTCAGGGAGACCTCAAAGATGGTGGGAACTGGCATAGACAGAGGGAGTAGTATGCTCAGGGGTATATGCACACAAAAGACTGTTTTCTGCCAGTGGAAGAGTGAACAACTGCCTACAGCATGGTACCCAGGGATCAGCCAGGAAAGTAATGAGAGGCAGCTCTCTCTCCCGTATTGGAATGGCAATATGGGACCAGATAATAAAAAAAAAACTGCTAGGACAATGATTTTTGAATTTGTGTGTGTGTATAGTTAACAGAAATCCTTTACAGTTTTAAGCTGGAGAATTGGATATGTGCTTGAGAGAGATTGATTTGGTCAGAAGTTTTAAGATAAATTGTTGAAAGGAGGCATTAAAATACATTCCAATTTGAGACTTTCACTAATCTCAAGGTGAGAAGTAATGGACAGATTTATAACTTTCAATTGTTCTTAATGGTGATTACAAAACAAACGTAGTGAACGATTCAATAACCATTTATATTTGGTTTAACAATTTGTAGAGTCATTCTTTCAGCTTTCATTTTTGTTTGTATGTGTGCCGCCTTTTCAGAGGGGATGTAGGCACTTCTTACAAATTAGTTTTGACTTAAATTCAATTTAAGAAATATTAACTCCTTCAGCTTTATTGGGGGGGTGTAATTTACAAGTAAAATTGTAAGATTTGAAGTGTGTATTTTGATGATTTGATATACATACACATTGTGAAAAGATTTTTCCCACACATCACACACACACAGAACATTTAAGTGCTGCTCTTAGCAAATTTCCATTTTATAATATATCAACTACAGTCACCATGTTATACCTTAGAGCCTCAGACATTATTCATCCTATAGATGAAAGTTTGTACCCTACTCCCAGCCTATCCCTATAATCCCACCCCCTAGACAAATTCATTAACTCATGTGATAAGTGTCGCCCTCTGTTCTCTGAGACTAAATATAAGTGTAGAACTCTATCCTTAAAGAGCTTTAAATATAGCTGGTGAGATAAAACAGATTCACTAAATAATAAGAGGAAAATACGAGAAAGGCTTTGTCCTTTGTTCTTTGCATACCTCCCGTGGTAGCATTCTATTGGGGACACAGCAGGTGGTCCGAAAGTATGTCAATGAAAGTGGCCAAAATGCCACTATGTTTCGCATGGAAATTATCCATCTGCAGCTGCACTTAGAAGATTAATGAGGAAATGGGTATACACAGAAAACATCTAAATGACTATATTTTTACATTTGGAAACTGCTGGTGACACAGGCCCACACCATCTGTTGGCTTGGCAGCTGTGAAAGTTGACAACGTTGCTCAACAGAGAAGCCAGGATTCACTTTTGGGAGGATAAACTCATAGTTAAGCATGGCCGGGAGAGCTTGTGAACAGTGGTGCCAGCGGCAAGCCCAGAATCGACTTCCTTTTTATTTACACACATCCAAGGCTAGGAACACTGAAAGTTCCTTCTCCGCGCAACCTTCTCATTTCTTTTCACCCCAAGTACAGCTAGTCTCAACCCCAAGGCTTCATCTCAACTTTAGGGCTATCACGCCTTTCTACCTGCCCACGATCTCTTTATTATCTGCCGTATTTTTCACCTCCAACTTTTGCCCAACCCATTTTGCCAACTTCCACTTCTGAATAAACTCCATTTTGCATTTTCTTAATGCATCTAGGTTTCTAGATAAGTTTAAGTGAAATTGCCGAGTTCTTTCCTAATTTTATGTAAACAAGACAATACGATTGTTTCAATTCCATATATGCAATTTTAATATCAAAAAAATTTCCAAAAGTCAAATGATTTTATAATTTACTTGGTGGCAAAACCTGATGTGGCTTGTATTAACCTAATGACAAGGTTAATATTTCACTATAGAAATATAATTAATTGCAGGATGGTTCCCTTGAACCTGTTTGAGTTGACACATAGCATATGTTATTCCTATACTATTATGTCTCTAAAACAGAAAAATTCTGAATTGTGAAGCATATACAACCACGAATGTCAGATAAAGAATAGTGGGCCCACATACCCTTAGCTTTATGGGGTATAAAGAATTTCACCTGTGCTATCTTGAGTAATCCTTACAATAATCCTGAGAGAATGAATGCATCACTGTACCCATTTTTCAGATGCAAAGACATTTAAAAATGTCGATCCCTGATCACATAACTAATAAATGAGAGCTGGGATTTGAAAGTGAGTGTTCTTCTCCGATCCCTTAGTGTTCTTTCACATTTTCCTTTAACAGTTACTGTTTATTTTTATTAGAAAACCAAAGTTTTTGCTGAAAGTGAAGAATTTTTTAAAGAAAGAATCAAAAACTACTCACAATTCAGAGATAACATTGTTGTGAATAGCCTGTCGTTCTTTTGTGCCATTCGTTCATATTAATATATTTTAAACAAAAATTGAGATCATTCATATATAGTATTTTCTATTCTTTTTTAACCATTGAAAGTTTATTATACACATGTTCTAATGCCATTGAATTGTCTTTTGCATCATGAATTTTTCTAATTTTTTAAAAGACTCTAGCACAGAGAATTCAGGACGCATTCTCATTTTCGGAATTTGTAGGGCCCTCTCATTCCTGGTTTCCACTTAGATACCATTCCACTCCTCCCTTAACCCACGTAGCCACCCAATCTCAGATGTCTAATAGATGACCCTGGCTATGGATATTCTTATAAAATAAATGTCATAAAATAAGAAATTTTATGTTTTCTAGATTATATCTTACTTAACCTACTAGGGACCAGTCTTATTTCTAATATTTCTTATTCACTACTGTTTGTTTAAGATTTAGTCATATAAATATAATTAAATTTGCTTCATATAAATCCTGCACATTTCTTACTTAGTTTATTCCTAGGTATTATATCTTTTTTTTTTCTTTTTGAGAAACAGAGAAGTCGCAGCTTGAAATGGGATTTATATTTCCTTTAAAACTTCTAACTTGTTCGTATATGAAGACTATTGATTCCTCTTATTATATATACTGCCTTATTAAATTCTCTTATTGTTTGTAATTGTTTTTCAGTTAATTTGCTTATAATCTCATTGTTTATAATAAGACTCTGTAAATAATGGTAATTTTACCTTGTTTCCAATATTTTTTTATCTCTAGTTCTGCATTTCCTAATTGCAGTTTTAATCCTCCAGAACAGTGTTAAATAATAATGCTGGCTATGGACACCTTTGTCTTATTTCTGATTTTAACTGAGAATGCTTCAAGTACTTCCTCACTATGTGAGATGTTGACATTAGTGTTGAGATGGACATATTTTGTGATATTAAGGCATTTATTCCTACCTTATTAACTATTTTTCTATTAAGGAATAATTTTGAATTTTATAAAATAAAATGTTCAGCATCTATGAAGATAAACATAGTTTTTCTGTTTAGATATGTGTGCATTTTAACCCATTTTCCATTTAGGAAAGAAAAGTACAGCTTGCTGCCGGCGTTAATTTAACATCATGCTTAGGAATGCTACATTTTCTAGGATTTGACATTTTCAGTGATTGAGAATTACTATATTTTGTAAATGGAAATACCACTACTGAAAACAGAATGCTATAAATAGAATGATGTCATTTGTTTCCAAAGACTCTTGACATACTAGAGCGATGAAAAAATAATAATAAAAGTGAGATATTTCATGGCAAATTTGGGGGGTAAGGTTGGAACTACAATTTGAATTTTCTTGGGGTGAACACTGCAGCCGCAAGCACTGCCGTTGAGTATTCTCAGGGCAAAGGGAAATGGGTTAATAAATGTCTTGAAGTTTAACTGCACTTAGATTCCTGAAGTAAATCCATTTGGTCTTTGTGTGTGTAATTATCTGAATTTATTGCTGGATTCTGTCAGCTAACATTTTACTTAGGATTTTAAAATGACATTTATAAAGGAGGTATACAGACTCACTTTGTCTGATATTTTTGAATTTCCGATATCAAAATTATGTACATTTCATAAAAAAATTGTTTAGAGGCTTTCCTTATTTTCCCATGTTCTAGATAATTTTAAATAGCATTGTACTTATCTCTCATTTTTTCTCCCAAATATTTGGTAGAAAAATAGAATTTCCTTCTAAAACTTATACGTCTGGTGCTTTTGGGACCAATAATGTTTGGTGATATTCATTCCCTCTACCTCTCTCGCTCCCTCTCCCACCCCTCTCCCTCCCTCCCTTTCTCGCACTGGTTCTCAACTGGGAGTAGTTCAGTGTGGACCAAGAAGTGGAGAGATGGCTCACAATGCAACATCTGTCTTCTTTATTTCCAAAGAGACAGACTAATTTCTGAACATGCAGTTTCACCATTGGATGAGTTTCTGTGTATGTGCTGCTTCCTCTGGCTGGTTGATGGAAGTCTCATCTGGGGAAGCCTCTGCTAGCAGCCTCTGGGCCCCTTCGGATCTGTGCAGGTCAGGATTCAAGGGTTGCACCAGCGTGTGCTTCCTCTCCCCAGTAGGAGAGTACTTTGAGTAGTTGACTACCTGAGGCCACAGCCTTGCTGCAGTCCTTCCCTGCATGTTTTCTTGCTTTCTTTCCATGGCTTTGGCAGTCCTTTGACATATCTTGAGATTTGAGGCTTCAACTGTCTCTTTATTTAGCTGAAAATGGAATGTGCATATTTTCTGTTGTTTTTAGATGATTTCTTAAAAGTATTGAAATGCCCACTTAATGACTTTATCCTCGAACAAAAGATGGTTAAGAAGCATTTTTCTCTTTTTCTGTTCCATGAATAAATTTTCAGTTTATAAAATGCCTCTTGAGCATCTCTCATTTGGGGGACCCAGTGTTTTATGAACACATGTTAAGCTTGTATGAATGCTGTTTTAGAATTTATCAAGATGATCACATAGTTTTTTTGAGCTATTAATGCAGTGAATATATTAGTACACATTTAATATTAAATCTTTCTTGAATTTCTCAAATAGATCTATTTAAAAAGCTCACAATAAGAAAAGATACTTTGTATGTATTATCTTTTAAATCCTCACCACAATTCTATTAAGTCAGTATTATTAATATTTTACAGTTGAGGAAATGGAGACTCACTGAGGTTAAGTTACATAAGTTCACAAAACTAGTGTAAATGGTGAATTCACCTTTTAAACCAGGCTGACTAATGTCACAATCCATCATTTTATTACTTTAATGTACTAGTAGATTTAATTTACTAATATTATATTAAATAGTTTAAATCTATTTCAATACATCAGTAAGATTTTGGTGTCATGGCTATTTTATGAATGAAGTGAACAAAATAGAATGGAAAGTTCCGTATTTCCCTCGTGTTGTGTTAGGCGATGGAGAGTGTGTTAGGTGATGGGCATTATCTCTGTCTTAAATAAGTCAGTCATTATCACTTAAAACCATTTAAGTGCAGTGACTAATTATAGAAGCAATTATTCAACATCTTTTTCTGTTATTTCCAATGCTGTCATTCTTTTCAAGTTGTCTTTTTTCTTTTTAGGCAGGTTTTGGTAATTTTATTTTTCTAGAACGTGTCCTCTTTTATTTAAATTTTCCATGTTTTATACTCTATATGTGTACACTAGTGCACAGACTGTGTCTACCTATATAATAATATATAACCAGATAAATAAAGATATAAATATACAATATGAGGCCGTGGTTTTCTCTATTTACTTTATGCTCCTTTATTGAATCCCCCAGACCTAAGATTTCTCTGCACTCAGGAAAAAATACCTTTTATAGTCAAATATCAATTATTTGCTTTCGTCTGTTTGAATGTTTTTTTCTGATTAATTCACTTTTAATTAATCGTTTCCTTTTAGTTTTCTTCAGATGTGTTTTAATGGTCCTTTTTAAATCTTGGAGATAAAAGTTTAGTTTATATCCTTTCATTTCTTTTAAAATATTGATCTAATTCAAAAGTACAAATTTCTTTCTTTTAGCTTTAGCCATTTTCTATATTATAGTAATCTTATCGTCATTATTTTCTAAATAGCTTATAATTATAGTTTTGATTTTCTTTTTTTAAAAAAAGTTTTCTTTGGTAGGTTTTAAAAATATACTTTTATTGTTTAATTCTACCTTTATTGGATTGTTGGAGAAAATGGTATATAATTTCTGTCTTTGAGAATTTATGCAGGTCTTTTTATTGCCACAGAATGTAACCAATTTTGACAAATGTTCCATAATCTTTGGGAAATGTGTTGGATATAAAAAACTGTACTATACATAATCATGTATTATATTTGAAACCTCTACATATTGTTTGTACATATTATTTTTCCTGCTTGTTCTATCAGAAGCTGAGAATAGTATATTAAATTTCCCCACTTCATTTGTGTTTCTGACAATTTCTTTCTGTAATTCTGACAGTTTTTGATTACTATATTTCAATTCTGTATTCTTAAAGGTTCATGACTCACATTTTTAATGTCTTTATATTTAATTTTGTCAGTAAAATGACTTTTTTTCCATTTTACTTTAAACCATACTTTGATCATTTTCTCAACCCAAGTTTTTCCCTGCTATATCTTTCTAAGTTATTTAATTTAGACTCTGATCCCCTCATCCGTAAGTCTTTTTCTTTTAGTAGAGGATTCAATTGATAAAAATAAAGTATGTGACCATATCTAAACCCCAAGTTTGTGGAACAGGTTATATTACATTTTTATTGTAATTGCGGTTACTTCTATATTTTAAAAAAGTTTGAATTTATTTTTATTTACCAAGATCTATGTTGAAATTAAAAATTGACTGTTGACTCTGTAGGATAGAAATTGTAGTATAATTTTTACTTCTCTCTTCCACTTTCAATCTTAATGTTTGTTCATATAATCTTGGATTTTAACCCCAAATTATTATCAATTAATTACAGGTTGTAAAATGATGTGCCAAAGCCTAAAATCATTTTGGATTCTTACACTAAATGTTAAAACCGTATTGACAGAAATTATTTCAATGTTACCTTGTTTGATTTAGTTTTATTGCACATAGTTAAGCCATTCTCTTCTGGAGATATTTATTTTGATTTTTCTCTGGAAAGCTGCTACACATCTCAAGTAATTTATTTTTCAAGAAGAGTGTTTCGGGTGCTATACAATTAGCATACTTCTTCTTGGCTACTTATATGTGAGATTATTTTCATCCTTGAAATTAAAATGATTATAAAATATTTTTGTCTATATTCATTTTACACACTACTAATGGTACTTTATCCTTGTAGTACTATATGGTACTTAAAGAGCCTGTTCATTTTCTGAATTTGTGTCCTTCTTTAACTCAACAAAGTTTTCTTCTATTTTTTCTTATTTCTTTCTATTTAATTATTCTATTACTTATTTTTTTTGTCTTATTCTTCATTCTCTGTACCTTTTTTTGTGATTCTTTTATATACATGTATCTTTTCTCTCATCTCTTTCAACATGTTAATATTTTCGGCATCTATGAATTTATCAAATGTGTCGTGTACATTGTTATTGTTGAGTATCTAACCTGCTGTTTATTATCCCAATATTTTAAAAACACTTTATATAACTTTTACTGATTTTAGAAGATATCTTTCAAATTAAATGCTTAGCTCCTGTTTCACAGATAAAATGTTTCTCGAGTATTTGGGGGAACACACATCAGAATTCTTTAAAGTGCTCATCTGTTTTATTGCTGTGTTAGAATTGTCAGTTGAGAGAAATTTGTGTGGTTTTTTTTTTTTTTCCTTTTGAAGTCCCATTCCCTGGAAGTCCTGCCTCATACCATCCCTTTACTGCCCAAGTAATACAGTATTATACTTCCTCATCTCTCATTTAGGGGATGTAAGCAGAATTTAGTGGAGAAGTTGTTCAATTCTCCAGGAAGCCTCTCTCATGAGTAATCTTCCATTCTACCTGTATTCTGCTACTTCCTGAAGATTACTTGGCAGAAATTCCTTGATTTTTTTTTTTCTGGCACCTTTCTTATTTAAATCCCTAGTAGGAAATTTTCTCTATTAAAAAATCTATATGAAATATTTATTAAGTGGGGGTATGAATTACTAGTGCTTATCTGTAATATCTGTTATAGGATACTTTATAGTCTGTATCACACTATATTTTATATACTGTATATGCTACACGTTTCACATACTGCATAATATATTTTACAAAAATTGGCAATCCTTTGTAAATCTCTAGCTGTGATAATATACATAGCATGTTTTCCAGACCTTTCTTAATCACTTTAAGACATCAGGACACTTCACTGAGACGACTAAGACAATTCAGTGTCATTTCCCTCAGAGATGAAAGATTCCTTTCTCTCCTTTCCAAATTATCTTTCCTCTTTCTTTTCTTATTGTCTTTTTTTTTCCTTTTAACTAAGGGACCTCCATCCATTCCATGTTTGTTATTTCTTTGGGTCTTTGATTCATCAGTTATCCTTTCCTTTCTCTGAAACTTCAGCTATTTCTACTCACTCTTTTTCCTCAGATGGAAAATTTGCCCAAATCTTTCCTTGGAGAATGTAGCCTATACATGATGCATCTTCTTTATCACCATAGACTCACCTCTCAACCTCCAAGATTTTTCTACTAAAATAATTTTTTTAGAAAGTAACACATCTCAGAGTCTTTAACTCTTTCCTTATTCTCTTCCATCTCTTTGTAGCCGATGCCATTAATAGTCATCCCTTCATTTATTCTTTTTTCTCTTTACTTTCCGTTTCATTCTTTTCCAGCTTTACTAGCGCTTCTGATTCTTCCTCTTCCCCAAGATTTCTCTGCTCCCACAAATCTTTCTCTTCCATATTCTCCTCCTTGGTGAATTCATCTGTTCTTAAAGCTTCATCCCTTATCACAAGACTGATAACTCTTGAATCTACATCTTTCATTTTGAGCACTTCTCATGAGGCGATCCCAACATTTTCTCCCTACCACCAGGTAGATACTTATCTCTAAGTCTTACTTTGAGTGCCTAGAGTTTTGGAATCGCCTCCTTCTCTCTTTCCATGTTGTGGATAACCGAATACTATCATTTTTTCCCCCTGAATATGCCTTTTGTGTTTTTGTATCTTTTCAGTCTTTCTTGCCGTGATAACAGTATATTCCTTTCAAGTCCCATGCTCGTCCAGTCCAGGACAGTAATGTTTCAAGTATCTAAACAGTACAAAGAGGTGAACTTAAAATAATGTTATTTTTAATCAGTCCCAGGGAACCACATTCAGAGATTTACTTAGCCTTGTTACTAAGCACAAATAAAAAAATGACATTTGTATGATTTTATTAACGAATGTCACCCCAATAAATTTAATTTAAAAAATGATTCTCTAAAGTAACTCATATAGTTCTTTGTAACATCCCATCCTACCTAGTAAATTGTTCAACTTAGAATTTAGATTAAATCTCCAGTGTGTAGCAGAGGAGAGAAATAGTTTGTAAATATTTAGCTCGAAAGTAGTGTTTAACTAAATGGCCATGCTGAAGTAATGGGTTTTTAATGTCATAATGATATAGTTCCTCCTTTGTGAAATTGGTTTGGAGACAGGGTCTGGGAGTGCTGCTGCAGGACTGATTCCTTGGTGATTAAATCCCAATATGTAAGTTCAGCATTCGTTGCCTGGGCAAAGATGGTAGCTCACATCTGCACAACACATTAGCATTTATAAAAAACTTTTATAATTCCATTTCACAAATCTTTACAATAACTCTATGAGATGGGTAGAAAATTCTGTACTATTCTCACTCAATGGGAGAGGTGGAATGATTGAGAAGGTGATAGCCAGAAAGTGTCAGATTCTGGTCTTGAATTCTAGCCTCTGACTTCAAGATCAGTGTTCCCGCTTACACAATATTACCTCAGATATACACATACTAGATATTCCTATAATATACTTGGGTCTCCTCTCCAATTTGAGTAGCAGCTCATCAGTATCAGTGATCCATAATTCATCCTTGTCTTCCTAGAGACTGTAACAATCACGGTGTACAAGCTGCCTACTATGTTGGTATTTCATAAGTAAATATATAATAGTTAACATTTATTGTTTCCTTTGTTTCATATACTAATACGGAGACTACTTTGTTTCAGATACTAGTAATTTTATTAACTTGTTTGATTCTTGCAACCACTTTATGAATTAGGTATGGTAATTATTACCTCTATTCAATAGAGGAAGAAACTGAGACAGAGAAAGGTGAAATAATGCACCCATAGCTAATAAATGGTAGAGTTGATATTTGAGCCCAGTACTCATTTAGCTCCTGTGCTCTCCTGTCTTTCAATATTTGAGTCCATTTTATAAAAATGAGATAATAATGGGCTGGTGATTTTAAAATGTGGCTCCAAATTCTTTGACAGTCCTCCCATAAGAAGGTGTGGATTTATATCCTCTCTTATTGAATCAGGGGAATTTGGTGAAAGTGAAATTATGTGACTTCCAAAATGGGGCCACAAATGGCTGTGGAGGTTCCATCTTCTTAAATGGAACATCTGCTTGTAGAGCCCTGAACTGCCACGAAAATTGTCTAACTAACGTGAGGATGCCAAACTGAGGAAACCCAAGCTCTCTAGAGAAGCCACGTGTAGACAACTCTTGTTAACAGCCCCAGTTGATGATAGCTTTATAGGTTATCCTGGCTCTGCTCTTAGACATGTAAATAAAAAATTCTCCAGAAGTTTCCTGTCCCAGGGATTTATATCACTCCCAGCCATTTTAGTGTTCCCAGCTTAGACTCTAGACATTGTGGAGCAGAGATAAGTCAGCCCCACTGTGCCTTATCTGTATCCTTGATTCACAGAATCTGTGAGCAAAACAATTAGTGGTGGTTTTATGCCATTAAAATAACCAGAATAATGGGGTTTCATCATAGCTAAATGAACACTCCCTTATCCTGAGGCCCCTTGCTTTCTGATAATAATATTTCAGGGCTGTGTAGTTGAACCAATTAAATAGGTTATATGTTACACACCCCACACCAGAGGGTGCTGCACATTAAGCTGACTAGTGTTTAAAGGGATCGGCTTGCTGGACAGCTCCTTGCTTCCAAGAAAACCACAGGAATATGGAATTTCTTGTTTCTGTTCTGCTGAGCTCAGTGGGTTGTGTGTTTGTTCTTGGCTTCTTGCCCAATAAGTCTTGGCAATCATGTCGCTCCCTCCCTGATTATCTTGCAACTGGGTATGAATTGCTGCTGCTGCACTGAGGTTTTATTTGCCACCTAACAGGGTACATTGGCCAGCTTTCTTAACTATATAAGTCTCTCACTACCCTTAGATTTGTTGAGGACCGGCCAGACCTACAGAAAGTAAATAAAGAATGATGAATGTGAGCTCGGACTCTCTTCCCGAGCCAGGGTACATTTACTTGGTTGTATTCTTTATAGACCCTGTGATGGACTAAGAATATCAGTTAGTTTGCTCTTCCAGGTCGCAGGCATCACTAAAAACTTAACGGATTTGTAGATGCTGGAGACATAAAAGACAACAAAGGACCCAGTTATTAATGCATATGAGTAACTGCAGCTGTAATGCATTCCCTGAGCCCCTTGAACGATTCATTTATTCACTCGTTGAAAAATTATTAATTGAAATCTTTATGCAAAGTGTTCTGCTAGATGTTAATGAATCTACATCTAAACGAGAAACACTGCATTCATTTTCATTACTTTTGCCTTTATAATACCTGTACCCGGAATGCTGTACCCTCTAGCTACATGGTACCTGACACAATTTAAGGTCTCAATTCGTAATTGTTGAACAAATATAAAACAAAAGTGATTTTTCCATTCCTAGGAGCCTTTATTCATAAAGCCTTTCCTTATTATTTTATGCTCTATATTCGTCTTCCCTTTAGGCTCCTAGAGGGCTCAAATTTGTACTTTATATGTGATGGAATTTGGATTTTCTGATATAGTTTCATGTGTTCTGGCCTCATCACCCATTAATCAATATCTGGTTGATGAACCACTAAGCATTTGATGTTGGACAAGTATTTTTTTCTCTCTTAGCTTCAGTTTCCTCTTCTGTAAACTTAGACATTTGAACTAGGTAAGTGGATTTCGGTCTGTGTGCCAAGAACCTCTGGGCAGGATGGGAGAGCAGCTCCAGGTTCTAAGACCTTCATAATTATATTTAAATATAATTTTCAAGAATCATGTAAAACACAAATTATTTTGTCACACTCTGGCTTTTTAAAGTTTTTAAAAATAAAAAAGGAGGTCCTCATACTGAAAAAAAGTTAAATTATTAATCTATAGATTGAGGGTTAGCAAACTATGACCTATGGGACAAATATGGCCAATGGCCTGTTTTTGTATCGTCCACCAGCTAAGAATGTTTTCTACATTTTTAAAAGGATTGTTAAACAACAGAGTGTGTGACAGAGACTATATGTGGCCTGCAATGCCTAAAATATTTACCTAAATGTACTCTGGCCCCTTACAGAAAAAGTTTCCTGACTCCTAATGAAGATCAAGGACGGAGCATACATAGTTCATGTGCTGATATTCCATTCTCTCTTGTCCACAGCAGATGTCTTTAATGGGTTCTCCATATGCCTTAGGGTCCCCATCAACTTAGTACTCCTGCAAGTCATTACCAATTTAGTGGAGCTGGCAGTTTAGCCTCTAAGTTCTCATTGTATGGAATATCCATACTCAAGAATTTTGAGGCAGTCTGTTAGTGTCTCCAACCATATCTTTCTAAATGTTTGGTATGTTCTAGCCTGCTCCCTCTGCCAGTATCTGCATGTTTTCTGCCCAAGGGCCTTCTCCAAAGTCTTTGAAGGTAACACTACTTTTTCTCAGGGCAGACAGAAATGCCAAGAAATTAACAGACCTGGGCAGAGCCTCAGGAGTCATGTGTAAATATTCCAGCTCCCTTGTCTTTGGAGTTTAGTAATTATGAAGCATTTTTAACAAAATCTCCCAGAGTCTCCCCAAGAGGTCTACTCATTGGGCTACATGATGCACCTTTACTAGCTGTCTTCCCTTCCCTCTGACACTGTCGTTTTTCCTGTTTGTAGTCTCTGCTTCTCCCAAATAAGCTACTTATACTCAAATCCCTATCTCAAAGTGTGCTTCTGGAGAAACCCAAGACTGATTTGAAACCTGTTCCTCCATGAAAGTAATGCTTTACAAAGTCCTCTAACTTAAAGTATCACAAGCATCTTTTGCAAGTCCTGGAAATTACTGCCTGCACTTACTCATTTTGAGGACAACCTAATTTTTTGTGGTCTGATGTCTTTATTGTTGACCACAACATTATGGATGGGTCAACCAATTAATTTTCTGATTGGATACTGGGAGCTTTTCGGCCTTCTTCTCTAGACCCCTATTATTGGAGAGACTTTCTAGGTGCCCTTACAGTGGAAAATTCACAACCAATAAACAGTTGAATCTTGAGATTTACATTGGCCAGGCAGGTTGCTATACCAAGCTCTAATAATAACTCCATTTTTTTTCACACCCTGGCAGAAAATGCAGGCAGCTGTATCCAATTATGCTGAGCACAACAAACTCAAACTTATTAAAGGTAGGAAACAGGCTGTTTCAGGATGTGAAAAACTCAACATAATGTGAAGATAATTTCTCAAGTGTATGGTTTAGTTGCTGTTTTTATATTTCATTCTCAAGCCAGTATTAAGTTTTTCATTTCCAATGTAGGCAAGAGAACACGGTCTTCATTAATACATGGAAGTCAGAGTCCAAATATATAAGCCCTATTCCTGGACCAACCAGCAACCCTATTGAATTTCCCACACAAATCATTTGTTCTTCTACTGTTCCAAAAAATGCAATTAATAATGCCTCCTTATCAGAGAGGAATTTTGATTAAAGTTTATTTGAGGCTTTGAGATCTAAAACCAAGATCTGTAACAAAGCAAGATGGTAGAACATTTAAGAACTGACATTTTGGAGCAGTGTTTCATGAAATGACTTGCATGATCCTGACAGAAAATTATTTTTTGTTATGATATGAGAAAAAAATATTCAGGTGACTTTTCCTCTTTCCAACCACCTCTGGCTTCCCTAGGGAACTTGCCAAATAATTCTGATGGTTTTCCAAGCATTTAAGTAGAGTTTTCCATGCTGCAACAGAGACCTGGTATAACTTTTTCCCTTCCTTTATTAGCAATAATTGATCCCTCTGCTTTCTTTCTCTGCTGAGGGCCAGCCAGGGATCAGTCTCTCTTCTCACTCTTTTGCTAATTGAGTACCTTTTTCTGCATCATGATATTTTACAGCTGTTACAAAATAGTACAAACAGTGGTATTTCATGCTGCCAGAAGCTAGTACTTTATTTTTCTAAACAATTTTTCTGTCCCCCCATCTAAATTAGATCCCTTGTCGTATATACTTATGTTATCATGTGTTTTCCCTTCGTTAAATTTAGAGCTGTTTGTAATTATGTGTTCATTTTGTTGGTTATATGACTAATATCTTTGTTTGTCCACTGGTCTATATGACCTAAAAAGGCAGGATCGTATTTATCCATCAGTATAGTCTTACTGTCAAGATTTTCCCTAATACATGGTATTTTGAATGGTACTAATTGCATATTATATATACATTTTGACACACACATATAATTATTCAATAGTATTATGTTCCATGAACATACTTAGCCCTGGGGATATATAATATGTACATGTGGATATATAATATGTAACATATAATATGCTTTATATAATATAATGTATATGTAATGACATAATATATAATATGATAAAATGTATATGTTAATATATATGCTATGCAATATTCATATGTATGTCTTCATACTCTAATGTATACATGTGTGTTATTATACATATATACATATATAACGTGAACTAAGTCTGAATAATTCTTTATCTTTCAAAATGCCCAATTTTCATAAGTTTTCACCAGAGGGATAAGAAGCTTATTAAAGTCTGTTGTCCAAGTTATGTTTATTTTTAACCTTTTTTTTTTTTAACAGATTAAGTTTGTTTTTTATTGTTTCAGACTGAGACTGTACAGTGCACTGGCTACATTTATATTAGTTGCCATGGTTTCTGTTACTTCAGAAATGGTCCAAGAAAGGAGTGGAATTTTTTTCGCCATGCAAAGATGTTTTTCCCTAACTTGTTTGTGCCCACGTAATGTACCAGTTTGAATCGTCTGCTTTTCTCCTCCCCATCTGTGCTGTTTGCAAGGGGCGGGGAGAAAAGGGAGAAAAGCAAGAGGAGGAGAGTTAGACACAGCTTTCATTCCAGCAGTGATTAGCTCAAAATTAGACTCTTTCCTGTATACTGAAGTCTTCTTACTTACATGTATAGACAGCATAGGCAGTATATTTTGCTTTCCTCACATCACTCTTACAGAAACATGTAATGGTTTTTGTGGAGAAGATAGGGCAAAGACCACTGGTTCTCAAGAGGCAGCACTGTCAGAAGAGATTTTATGCTAACATCTTTTTTGTCGCTGCTGCTGTTTTTGGTTTTAGTTAATTTTTTTCCTGACCAATTGGAAGGATCTGCTTTTGCAGGGATGACTGCCTTTCGTTCTGCTCTAATTATTTACCCCTATTACTTTCTTGATTCGCCTAAAAAGGAAAATGCACCTTTCCCCCAGGAAATTGTTATTTACTCTGCATCCTATGCCTTGTTTTCATTGTGGTAGTTATTGCCAAGTACAGTGGGCTTTTGTTCATTCCAGTAGGCATTACTGTGTCATGGTACAACTCTCTCAATAATAGCTCTCATTTATTAAATACTTACCATGTGCTTGGAACTGTGGTCAATAGGGTAGCATCGATATTTGCTTCGCCCACAAAATAACTGTAAAATAGGTATCATTGTTGTTCCATGTTACAGACAAGAAGACTGAGCCAAAATCCAATGTGCAGATTCTGTAAAACAGATCTTTCTAACATCAGGCATTTATTAACTCATTCACTTAAGAAACTGAGGGGCAGGGTAACAAAGGTAAAGGGATTAAGAAGTACAAATTGGTAGTTATGAAATTATCAATAGGGATGTAAAGTAAAGCATAAGGAATATAGTCAGTAATAAGGTAATAACTGTATAGTGTAGGGTGGATACTAGATTAGTCAGAGGAGTCACTTCATTATATTAATGTCTAACCACTGTGCCGTACACCTAAAAGTAATATAAAATAATATGGAATGTCAACTATAAAAAATCAAAAAAGGAAGGGAAAAGGTGAAGAGGAGTAAGAGGTTCAAACTTCCAGGAATAAAACAAATAAGTCATAGGATGTGGTGTACAGCATAGGGAATATAGTCAATAATATCGTGACAGCATTGTATGGTGTCAGATGGTTGCTAGACTTAATGGTGATCACTATAGGTATATAAATGTTGAATAACTATGATATATACCTGAAACTAATACAATATTGTATATTAGATATATTTTAATAAAAAATCTTTTTTAAAAAAAAATTTACTGACAACTTACTACGACCTAGGTAATTTTGTAAGTGCTGGGAATATGTTACTGAACAAAATAGGCAAAATTCCTTTTCTCATGGAGCTTCCATTCTGGTTTTCACACAAGGCTACATTACCTCTCATATGTCTTATTGAAGCCAGAAATATTAGGATATTTCACTCTGTAAATTATGCTGACTCTCATGTCAGTAAGCAGGCTGGTCTATTTCTGGAGAAGGAAGCTCTAATAGAAAGTTCGAAGTGCTTGTTCAATCTTTCTCTAAGTTCCTGCCACCTACAGAAATAGGCCCAAGAAGTGGTGTCTTTATTATGTTACTGTACCCTCTCGACCACCTATGGCCTTAGCTGATGGGCTCTTACCATGGCTAAGTAAATAAGATTTTTTTTCTCAATCTAGAATTGGGAATTAGAAATCAGAGATACTTAAGAGACTGCTTGTTATTTGAAGAGAAGAGCTTTAAACTGGTTGTTGACTATCATTCTTGGGTATGTGTATATAGATATAGAGGAAATTTGCCCTGAGAGTGAGAGAGAGAAGAGAATTGTGGAGGAAGTGTGTGTGTGTATTTTTTTTTGGGGGGGGGGTGGGCGGGCGGTCACATCAGTGGGTACAGATGGAGAAGCAGCAATGCAGAAGCTGCTTCCTTATCACCAAGGCAATAAGGAGCACACTGGACAGTGCTGGCATCACATGGTCCTTGAGAAGCTCAGTGGGGCTGTCAGTGCAGCCCAGGACTGACAGTAGGGGATGCTGAGATTCCTGGTAGCAACAGAGATAATAAGATTCCAGATTGAAGGCTAGCAGACAATGCCTAGTCATCAAAAGCAAGATGAGCTTAATTATTCTGAAGGGCAGCAAGGCCGGGATGGCATCTGATCTATGGGAATCGATGAGATGTCTAATAAAGTCCTCCCTCCATAAATCATGAGCTTCCAAGTCCTTAGTTTAGGTTTGAATTCTGTGAATTCTTTAGGGGAACCGACATAAGATAATGCGTACTCCAGCCTCCAGCCACAGAACTGGCCAGGCCTTAGCAATTCTGAAAGAATAGGAGAGAAGCTTTCTCATTCCAAAATGAGTCTTCCAGGAAGTGTCTAGGCAGGGATGGCAGGATAGCAGCAGTTGCTATGTATCCTGTCATCACAGAGCCAAAGCAGCCATTTTTCCTCAGCCCAAAATAATAGCCCTGAAAAGGCTGCTTGAGCAGATTGACACGAGAGCAGTGAGCGCTGTCCTGTGGGGGCCAGATGGTGTGCACTCAACACAGAGGAGGCATGTGGGTTCTGCCTGATGGACGGGGCTGGGCCTGGGTGAGTCAGACAGCAAGTGAGGGTCCAACTTAGTCTCAAAGATAAGTCTCAATAAAATAAGCACATATTTTCATAAATGACTTGGTGCTTTTTTAATTAATTGGCTTTTTTGGTCTATTTTCTCGTTGGACACTATATTAGAATGAGTTATTTTTGGTGATGCATGAGAGGAACAATACTTGAATTAAGTTTAGTCTAAGAAAGGAATTTCTTAACTCACAGAATTCAAGAAAGGGTTGAGGATATATACCACAAAAAGGCAGATAAGCAACAGGACTTCAAGAAACCGTGGCTCCAGGAATTCAAATGCTGCCAGTTTTTTTCCCCAGACTCCCGACAGTGCTTCTTTCCCGAGAGTCAGGTTCCTTTTCTCACTGCAGCCAGGCTCTTTCCTTAAGGAGCAAAGGGGAAGTACCAGCGGGCTCTGAGTTTTATATCTGTGTGTCTTTAATCTCCAGAAAGAAAATCCCCTGACTCTCTCTGGTCTAAAGTGCAAACATTTCAGGGAACAGAACCAGTTAGTTTGTCTTGTTTGTTGCTTACCAGGAGATGAATCAGCTGTAGCCAGAGGGGCAGGAGCATGTTCAAATGTGAGATTGCTAAGGAGAAGGGTGGCTGCTTGGTCATCACTTTCATGGGTGTCCATTCTAAAACCTCCATTATAAAGGTGAAGGTGGAGCAAGGTCGCAGAGCTGCTCTCGTTGGAGGCGGTAGGACTGAGTGTGGAATCGGAGTCTGGGAATCTGTGGGGCCACGCTGGTGTGAGAGAAAGAACTCAGAACAGGAAATCAAAAGGAACAAAAATTCAAGTGGTAGTTACCCCACTAACTGTGAACAGGACTCTTGTCATTTACTCTCTCAGAGTCGTTTCTTCACTGTAAAACGGGAGGAATTGCTGTCTTGTTTACCTGCAATTGTAGAAATCAGATAATAATTTAAAAAGGCAAGATAGCATAGTGAAGTCAGCTCTGTAGAATGACAAATCCAGGTTCAAAACTCAGTCCCTCTCTTACCTCTTTCTAGCTATGGGGTCCTTAAATGTTCTGTCTGTTCACTCATAAATAAAATGGAAATGCTTGTATCTACTTTATTGGGTCATTATGAGAATTAAATGAGATGACACATGCACAGAAATAAAATACGTTAGTAAGGGCCCAAAAATGTTAACAACCATTATAATGATGCTAATAATCATAATCTAATAGTTAGAGTTCCATTCAATGTCGGGATTATGTTTTATGCACATTATTACTATAAAGTAATCCCAGCATAGGATTTAACATGTTGTCCAAACTTAATATATATTTTCTGAAAATTAATTTCAAAATAATCCACCATCCTTGAAAACCCATTTACCCATTCATTGAGAAAGTACTGTTCAGACACACACACAAACACACCCACACATACAAGTTTGCATTATTCTACCACAGCAATGACGTATTGGAAGCTGTTCATTTATCTACAGGTCAGCACTTGGGTCATTGTGCTTATGGGGAACTCTGGTTGATTTATACATGCTAGCAAATGCATTAAGTATAGGAGCATGCAACAAATACCACAGTTATCTAGTACTTTCACACCTGAAAACTTATTCAAGGCCCATGTACATGGAGCTTGTATTATTTAAACACGTTTCAGCTCTACATTTCACTCAGCATATATAGATACATGCTTTCTAAGGATTTTTGAAGTAACTATTTTCCTTTTCTTTATCTTTTCTGTTTTTCTGGGTCTGTTGGACAGATTTTCCTAGAATAGAGGAGAAAGGAAACACATGTTAATTTTGTTCTCCTGGAGAGGATGCTGAAAACCTGTCTCCTGAGGCACACCTGCTCATTTCCAGCTCTGGCTCAGAGCCACCCACACCTTCCCCAGCTGTCTCATTTCTGGGGAGAAAGCCATGGTTTTTCAGTCCCACCTGGAGTGAAGTCTGAAAGGGTCACTTTAGTTTCTGCTGTTGGTTTCAGAAGGCTCATCTCTCTCCTTTGGTTGGGAGGCCCTTTAACAAGGCTCGGCCCTAGATAGACTGGACCCCCAGAGCAGTGTATTCTGTTCAGGCCTGGAGGCAGACCAAGAGTGAGAACCTCCCTGTAAGAAGAGAAAGACAAGCCATTTATTATTTGCCTATTTGCAACTGTATCTCTTCTTGCTTACAGAGCTGTGGCAATGTTCCTGTTGAATGACTTAAAGCAAAGGAATGCTTTTTCCAGAAACTTTTAAAGGAAACAAAACACAATCCTATAGTTATGTCACAGTTTTCTTCTTCCTCTTTTGCCCCACCCCAGCGTGTTAAAAGCAACATCGCCCTTTGCATATACTCACGCTGGGAGGCCTCAAATAGTCTTAGCGTGAGTTTTTCCACAAAGCAGAGCCTGGGCAAAGGGTTTGTTGGTGCCACTTTCCATAAAAGATGCAATTCCAATGAGTTGATTAAGGAGAAGGGATGTGAGGCAGGGAAGGAGAGAGAACCAGTAAGCCAATACAAGCCATGTTATCAATTAGCAACTGCTTGGTATCAAGTGAGAGTGATCCTCCATCTTGGAGGGCTGTCTTCACAGAAGTTTATAGACTGCTTGTCCAGACAATTCATGCAAGGGAAGAAGAAAGACATTTATCTGACTCCCTCAGATTTCCATTGGTCTAAGTTCTCCCCACCGCCATGAATTCCTTCCTAGTTCCCAGCAGATCTGTCACATAGCATGGAAGGGAAAGACCTGAGAAAAGAGGTGAGCAGTGCACAGGGCACACACGAAATGCAATGATGCCGTGAAACTGCCTTTGGGGAGTTAGGTCCGGCAGGTCAAAGGTAGCTGAGGCTGAGACAAGTGGCCAGACACTGAGGAAACCAAGATTTGAAGTGACACATAAGAGGTGTTTAGTATACAAGTTAATTTACAAGGAGACATTTTTCTTAAATAGATCTGTAGTTAGCATGCCCTTTTGGGGGACAATATTGAACAGTGATTAAATGAATGGGCTTCCAGTCTGGCAAAGGAGGATTCTAGTCCTTGATTTGCCCCTCTCTGGCAGTATGATTTTGGGCCACAGTTTTCACCCCTATACAGTGAAGCCAAGAAAAGGACCTACTTGGTGGGGTTTTGTGAGGATTAAGTAATTCACGATATCTGACCTCTGATAAGCACGTAAAAATTGGTAGGTAATGTTATTATTTTCTCCATTTCTGAGATTATTTTGAATTTCTGTGGGAGCAAGACTTTATTTGCAGAGCCCTTCAGTAAATTTTCTTCAGAGTACCCACAAGTTGGTTTAGCAATAATTGACTCTATGTTATATTTGAAACACTGAAATGGAAGAGGAAAAATTAGGCTGTCAGAGGGAGGCAGGTAAAGTCACCTACTAGCACAGTTTCAGGGACGAGTTGGAGGGGAAGGCACCTGTATTTTCTATGTTCTCAGGTTATTCTGATACAGCCTGTCCACAAGCCAATACTCAGAAACTTTTATAGACTGAAACTATCTCTAACCACAAGCTTTGACATAGCTTTTAGTGATAGCAATGGGATTTGCGAGCTTTTGGATGGCATTTTTCTTTTATAATCTCCTTAGGGCAAAATTATAAACACACACACACACACACACACACACACACACACACACACACACACACTCTCTCTCTCTCTCTCTCTCTCTCTCTCACACACTCACACACTCTAACACATACATAGGTTTTATTTTTTGGGGAAGGGGGAGGGAATAAGGGGTTAGACACAGGGTACAAGTGAAATATTTGAATGCCTTACGCGGCATGAGTTTAATTAGTTTGGGGAATGTATAAAAAAGAGAACTGATGAGTTTTCCCCAAATCTTCCCAACCCTCATGTATATTCTTAGTAACTACAATTTTTAAAATGTCTTATGTGGACTCAGTTCTCAGATATCCTTTGGGGAGGTTGTCTGCTTTGTGAATTGTGAGCGCCAGTCTTGTCTCCATGGCCAGCCTGCAATGCTGGCTGGCTTGCCTCCCCCACTGTGGGAAGCATGTGTTTACCCAGGGAACAGTCTCGTCAATTTTTACACTGGCCTCAGCAAAACCGATTTATGAAGACAAATCCAGTAGTCCTGCAAAATCAAAATTTATTTGAACACCTTCCAAAACTCAGCTGAAATGACTTTTGGATTATCCACAGTGGTGGATTATTCACTGCTCCCCTACTAACAAACAGTTATTCAGAGTTCACCGTCCAGACAGTCTCAAAATCATGAATGGGCACTGTTGCAAGTCAGTTGCAAACAACTCAGAAATGTCACCATATAAGCTTTGGTTAGACCCCAAGGCCAGTGGTTCTCAAAGTGTGGTCCCTGACCAACAGCGTCACTTGGGAACTTGTTAGGAATTCAAGATCATTAGTTTTTTCTATAATTAGATGTGCATAATGAAAAAAGAAATTGTAATACATAAAATGAACCACCTTACGAAGTGGTATCACTCCAACTATTTGAGTATTGAAGTAGAGATTGGATAAATTAGAGGTTTTTAGAAGAGATTCTCGTGTTACACAAGGCATTGAATAAGAAGGCTGCTGATGCTTCTGACACTAACGTTCTTTGCTCTTCTCAGCGAGAAGTGAATCACGTTTCAGTATGGATCTCGTAGGTGGTCCCTGCAGCCCCACTCATTACTTTCACATCATCGCAAATCTTTTCCTGAGTTTTGCTGCAGTTCCCACAAGCACTCCAAATAAGAATTCAGGAAACCATTTTCCAAATTGGTCTATAATCAAACCAATCTGTATCAATCAGAATAACCAACCAAATCTGTAATCAAAATTTCTGGGGTTTCTAAAGACTTTAAAAAATAGTGAAAGCCAAACATTGAACCTGTGTTAGGGTGGAAATAAAAATGTTTTGCATCATGAATAAGCTGATTGACATTTTCATTTTCATCATGGGAAGAGAATTATTTTAACATGATTCATCAAATTTTATTCAAAATGGTTGTTGTCGTGGATAATGGCAAGGAAATAAGCTTTGTGTAGTGTTTTGGAAGATGCAGAGTGCCTCCACATATATGAGCACACTTCCTCCTTATAGTGCATTTGATTATTATTATTCTCATTTTATGAAAGGAGAACCATGTGTTGAAAAGTTCAGTTACTTATTTAGGATCACTCTGCTAGTTAGTGATGCAGGAGGAAATGGAGTCCAGGCCATTATTTTATGAAGTCTGTGTTTGTTCCACTATATCAGTGGTTTTTAAATGTATTTGTCTTAGAATCCCAATTACTGAGGATCCCAAAGATGTTCATGAGGTTTATATCCATAGACATTTACCATACTAGAATTTAGACCTGAGAAAATTTTAAAACACTATTTATTCTTTCATTTAAAATAACATCAATAAACCCATTACATGGTAATATATATTATTCAAATTATATTTTCAAAACAAATTAGTGAAAGTAGTTGTGTTCTTATGCATTTAAAAATATCTTTTTAATGTTTGGATTAAATGAAGACAACTGGATTCTCATATTTTCTTCTGCATTTAATTTTTTGCTAGATGATGATGTTTTAGTTGAAGAGTGTGAAAAATTTTGACCACCCAGAGATATGTGGTGGAAAATAACCTGTATAGATCCCCTACAGATATCATAATTTTGGATACTTTTCTTTGATAGTATACCAAAACTCAACAAGTAATGGTTTCTCAAAGATCAGTTGTGATATCTGAATCTGAATTCTTTTAAATAAACTTTTTGTACTCTACTATGTTAAAACATAGTGGTCTACTTGCATTCCCAAAGATTATTTCACCAATGTGTGATTTTATGACATTGTCTTTGGTTATTTGGAAAATATCGATTCACTGAGTTATGAAGATTTTCCAAATATTGTCATATTTTGTTATACAGTATCAAAAAATCACATCTATTAATGACACTATCAGTCTTATCAGAAAAGTTCTTATGTATGGAAAGCTGTCAAGTTTGTAGTTGAAGACACAACACTTTCAAAATTATAATTTTTTTCATTAAAATTTTATCTTTAGCAATAAATATTAGCTGTTTTCCTTAAAGTGACAGATTATTATTTTCAAGAAAATAACTTTATGTCAAATTTCCAAATCTGAATGATCAGAGTTTACATTTCATGAAAAAAAAAGCAGCTGGTTCAACTTGCAATTCAAACACTCATACAAACGTATTTCCTCAAAACAATCATCATACTTTGATTTGCAGTAGTAATGTCTTATGCATATTTTCTATATCATCACTTCATCACATACAATATTAAAAAGACATACTTAAGATTGAGATTTAATAAAATCAGTAATTTATATTGCATCAGTGAGAATACTCCCTTGCAAAATTAACTTTTTAAAAAATTTATAAGCGCATAATGGTCAAGAATACAATGATTATCTATTAGTATAGTCTGATGCCATTGATGTGATATGTGTGAGGGCACTAGCAAGTTTACTCACCATTGCTTTTGTACCATCAATACAAATGTCAACCTGGTAAAAAAGGCAAATAATGTCTTAGTATGAATGTGAACACAGTTTTGATCTCACGGGTGCCCTAATAGGGTCTTGGGGACTTTGGCTACCTTATAAATGCGTGGTGTCCACAGTGCCCTGCCCTCCACAACTCTGCTCAGCTCCTGCAGGCTCATGCCTATGGCCATGTCCTATTTGGTCTTCCTCTTTTCTTGCTGCCTTCTGTGTTTTCCTAGTATTATTGTCTTTTTCAAAGAACCCTGCCTTCTCATGATGTGCCTGAAGTAGGACAATTTCAGTTTTGTCATTTTTGCCTCTAGCGATGTTTCAGGCTTAATTGCTCTAGGCCCCACTTATTTGGCAGTCCAGGATATCCAACAACATATTTTAAATGAATTTTTTTTTTTTTTATCAGCTTTCTTCACTGTCCAACGTTCGCATTCATACACGATAACTGAGAGTACAAGGGTGTGGATGATCTTAGCCTTGGTCTCTAATGACACGTCTTTGTTCTTCGTCATCTTTCCTGATTCTTCCATTCTGGCCCTTCTGAATCTCAGCCTTCTCTTGACTTCTTGGCTGCAGTCTCCATTTGAGTTGATGACTGAACCACGGCGAGCAAAATTTTTAATAATTTTGACATCTTCGTTGTCAATGTTAAAGTCGTATTGCTTCTGTAGTAATGATTGTTGTCTTTTTGATGTTCAAAAAGACAAAATGATAGCACTACAGTGCTATCCCACTAACTTTTCCATTTTTTTTTTTTAAACTCTCTTCATTTTCTCTAGTTTCTGGGACTTCGCTAACATTGGTCCTTCTGCTGGGAACACCACGCCCCTCCATTTTCAAGTATGAGCTTAAATGTCATTTTCTCAAGGACATGCTCACTGACACCTACATTTAAACATACTTTTAAATACCTATTATATGCCAGAGAATAGGCTAGGTATTAGACATACATTTATAAATATTGGATGTCCATTGTTATTATCTGTTTAATGTCTGTCTTCCTCATTAAGGCCATGTCTGCATCATTCACTCTTAAGTCCTCAGCCCCCAGCATGGTGCCTATTGCATATTAGGCACTCAATAAATATTTGTCATGTATTTGTATGTATTTCACAGTCCATAGCACAGGTGAGAAAAATCTATTTTTCTCTAACTCAATTTAATCTCTGTCAAGTTTCTCTTTTACCTGTCAGCAGAGAAAATTCATTTGATTAATTTGAGTAACTCTTTTACTTTTATATTGATAGGTAAAGTTAGTCAAATTCAAGGTCTCTCCCCCCTATCCTCCCTGGTATAGATTTTATCATCTAAAATTTATTCAAGATTGTTATTTGTGGGGATAGGCGTCTTGCTGTTTGGTCTGGATCCATCTACCGGCTCCCGCCAACGTGCCATGGGACTGTTGCGTTCTCTGGTAGCCTCCATCCATTTTGGCATCTGCAAATGAGTCGGGTGCACTTCTACCACAAAACCTGCTAGAAATGGCTGCAACATATACTCTGTCCTCATTATTCATAGATTTCATATTTGTGAGTTTGCTTGCTTGCTATAATCGATTTGCAGTCCTACAGTCAATCTATTCATTTTGGCATCTGCAGCTGAGATAAGTGCACTCCTACATGAAACTTACTGGAACTGGCTGCCATATACAGTCAGTCCTCATTTGTAGATTCCATATTTGTGAATTTTCCTATTTGCTATAATTTATTTGGAATCTTAGATCAATAGCTAAGGTGCTTTTGTGGTCAAACACAGACATGCTTAGAGCAGTGAAAAATTTGAGTTGCTTGACACATTCCTAGTTGAGGTTGAACAAAGTGACACTCTGCCTTCTTGTTTCATCTCTCATTCTAGAAGTGTCAGTGCTGTGTTTTTCACATTTTTGAGCTTTTTGCTGATGATCTTGCTGTTTAGAATGGCCCCCAAGCATAGTGTTGTCTACTGTTCCCCAGGACAAGAAGACTGTGATGTGCCTTATGGAGAAAATGCATGTGTTAGAATGCTTGTTCAGACATGAGTTATAGTGTTGTTGGCCATGAGTTCAGTGTTAATGAATTAAAAGTACACATACAATAAGTTTTCTTTAAAAAAGACACACCTAAAAAAACAAGGTTATGCATTGATTGATTGATCACTACATGGAAGACCAGGAAACATTTCAGGGAAACTTCTTTAAGTATTAACAGACCTCTGTCTAGTCCTCTCTCCTTTTCCCTGTTGTGGGTTGGGTCGTGTCCCTAAAAACAGTATGTTAAAGTCCTAACTCTCAGTACCTGTGAGTGTGACTTTCTTTGGAAATAGGCATTTCGCAGATGTAATAAAATTAAGATGAGATCATATTGGATAAGTGTGGGCCATAAATCCAATAACTGGTGTCCTGATAGAAAGAGAGATTTGGGGACTGAGACACACGGGGAAGAAAGGCCATGTGAAGAGAGAGTCAGAGATTGGACTTCTAATGCCACAAGCCGAAGAACACCAAGGATTGCTGGCAACTGCCAGAATCTAGGGCAGAGGTATGAATTACATTCTTCTCCAGAGCTCCCAGAAGGAATTGACCCTGTAGACACCTTGATTTTGGACTTCTGGCCTCCAAGACCATGAGAGAATAAATTTCTATTGTTTTAAGCCTCCAATTTGTGGTACTTTGTTACAGCAGCCCTAGGAAACTAATATACAACCTTTAACACTTTGAGGTAGTATTATTGATGATATCTAGCAAGAAAAAAACTCCAAATAGACCTGTAAGAAAAGGGCATTTCATCAACTGTGCTCTGGTAGTTCAGGGCTGGCAAGTCCACCGCTAATTAACTGGAAATTCTAGCCTCCAGTTTTCAGGTGATACGTGTCACTGAGAGAAGCAGGATGCTGGAGAACAGGCCCATGAAAAAGTTTCCGTGTGTGGCATTTCACACTCTCAGATCGATTGTTTTTTAAAGGAAGAATGATAAATATTAATGTAGCACCTGCTTCAATTACTTTCAACGAGCAGGAGCTGACAGAGAACAGCACACACGAACCCTCAGGAAGCAGCTCCCGACACTCCTGCTGAACCAGACCCAGTGGCTTTCCTAATTGTCCCTCTGAAGTGGTCTGTCACACACCAGCGCAGGGGCCCTCGGTCCTGGCAGCACGGGAGTTCCGTCCACTGCCTCTCAGGGCGGTGGGGAAGAGGGCTGACCAGATCTCCCTGCAGGGTCCTGGCCACTGGCCTGTGGGAGGTGAGCTGCTTCCTCTAGAGTGGAGCAGCCACGAGCCTTAGGTGTTTCTCTGAGGTGGAATTCGATTCATTTGGCTCCACTCCCAACTGCTGCAGGGGCCACGCATTCCGATTAAGCTGGCGGGAAATCTTTGAGGGTATGTACCTTCCCCATGCTTTGAGTTATTTATGGGGGTACCAGGGCCTGAGAGCCTGCATAGGAATAGTCTGAAATCAGGCAGGCTATAGTAACTACCTGCACCCGAGTCTAGGCCGGCCTCTAGCCAAGTGGATTTTTTAGAAATTGCTCAGAGTAGTCCTCAGTGCAAACTTCATCTAGAGAGCTGGGAGGAGTGATAGTCTATTCTCCAGCGGCTATGTGGCCAAAAGAGCATCTCCAAGTGAAATTTGTTAGCCATAATGTATAGAGGATTCTAGGTGTGCCAGCTGCTACATGGAATGCTTAATAAGCTTTAATTCGTTAAAGTCTAGCAACCCTAAGATGGAACAACTATTGTTATCTTCATTGTACATACAAAGACTTCCACGTGTAGTAGAAATTGAGTAAATTTTCCAGGTGACAGCTAGTAAGTGATGGAACCTGCTTACAAACACAGGTCTGCTTGAATTCAATTTAATTCTACCTTCCAAGTGAACAGCCCCTGAGCAGAACTTGAAATATATATATTGGATTCAAATACACACACACACATACACACCCATCCACCTACCCATTGGATTCAGAGCTTGAAATGTGTGTGTGTGTGTGTGTGTATGTTGGATACCTGGGTTAGAATAAAACCTATTCATGGCATAATACTAATACCTTACATGGATATAATACTAGATAGTAAGATCTATAACAGCAGGAACAATTTCTATTTTTCCCACCAATGTTTATGCAGAGGATAGTACAGTGTCTGGCACAAATGTATACTAAGAAAATATTTGTTTAACGAATAAATGAGTAGATGAAGTGAGCGTTTATGACAGTGTTTTGCATCTATTATAACGTTTTCCCAGGACAGCCTCAGGAAGTAGGCAGAGTAAAAATTATCATTCTTACCTTGCAGATGGGGAACTAGGAACTTGTTTTTGCTCTCTTTACTCCATCTTTCGTGTATGGTAGAAATAAGGTAGGGGCATATCAACCTTGGGTTCATCCATTACTCATATTCTTGTTGTTTTCATAGACATAATTTGAGGCACTAGACAAATGTTGCTGATTGCCAAAGAAGGGGCCAAGAATGACATATACATTCCCACAGTTTCTACTTTCTTCCTTCAAATAAGCTGTAAACATACTGAGATCTCTTCTGAGCTTGGGGAAAGGCAGCTAGCTGCTCCCATTTGAACAATTCAGCTTGAATCTGGAAACTTAGCACCAAATAGCTGGTTTTATTTCTGGAACTAGAGATCCTGAGTTGAATCCCAAAATACAGTCCGGCAATATTTGTCCATTTCATTGTGTCCTTGGCAATGCAGAAACCTTTCTATGGTTGGACATATTCATATAACTCAAGTAATTTAAGGAATGAGCCCCTATTCAGTATTATGGGGAAAGAAAAACAGATATAGATATAAATGTACCTATAGTTATGAATATATATACAAAAATTCACAAATATGCTTTTTAACTATAATCTCATTTGTGAATGATACTGGAAAATTATTATTGGGTGAGGAATTAAATGTCACACATATATCTTACTGCTCCTAACTTTCCTTCTGTCCATTCCACATTGTCCACAGGCAGGATGTGCAATTCTCAACCCATTCTATGGGGAGCATCTTCTGTAATGAAGGGCCCAGAAATGATAAAGACCAATCAGGAACCAAAAAGACTGTTTTGGCCCTATTACCATCTGTTATCGTTCTGTGGCAAGAGCTTAATTAACCAGTTTCTCGGTTTTCTGAAACAGAGCTACATCTCTCAAAAAATGATACTTGGGTTCATTACAAATTTGCAAAGCCCACCACCTGGGGTGGACTCCCCCACCTAGGATTCTAGCTAGTCCTTTTATTTATGTATCTGATCCTATGGATTCTTCTCACATTCCCTTTAGTTTTTGTTTCAAATCACCGTCAAGCTCTTATTTTCTTTATGGTAATGACATTTTCTTTGTCTTTTTTTTTTTTTTACTTTGATTTAGAGCTCTTAAATCCCTATATCAATAGTCAGTTCTTCTTTCTCTTTACCCACAATAGCTGACCAGCTACCAAGTTTAATAAGATTTGGCTTTGAGTTTCTCTTGATTCTCTTCTTTGTGTTCATACTGTAATCCTACCCTTTCTTTCTCCTAGAATTCTTTTACTTCCTATTTACAATTATTAAAATTAAAAACATCTTTTCATGGTAATCTGAGAAGCCATCATCTTTAAGAGTCTTTTATAAAAGTGCATCTTGCCCAACAAAGTTCGAGAGTACTTTCTCCTGAAATTCTATAGCAGTGTATTTCTTGTTGTACATGTAGTCAACATTTTACTATAGTTAGCTGTGCCTTGTTTCATTCTTTTCATTGGAATATCAAAAGCATCAGGCTCAGTTCCAGCCCTCGAGGGCTGGCACTATACTGTATCTATTAGCTTTGCACCTACTAGACAGTCTAATAGAGAAAGTTAAGTGTTCTGGAGTCAGACTGCCTAGATTTAAATCCCAGCCTAGACACTCTCACATGTACAACTTCAGACAAGTCACTCAACTGATTCAAACCTCGGTTCTTTTATCTAACAAAGAATAACAGTTATCTTTGAGGTGTGTATTTTAATACAAAGCTTTTATCAGTGTTGTCTGGCACATAGTAAATGTTTATTCATTCAGTTCGTTCAGGTGTTCTTTTCTGAGCAAGTACTCTGTGCTAGATATTATTTTTGGCTCAAAGGATACATTGTGCTGAACAAGACAGATAAGTAAGTGCCTTGTTTTTAAAGAGTGTAGGTTCTAGTGGGAAGTGACAGAGGCTCCTGTTACTCTGTTATGAAAAAACATGGCTCTACCAGATGTTTTCAACTAGTTTCCATTCTAATTTGTAGAGTCCCATGCCACATTGATTGTTAAAGATTTTGAATGCAATTCTAGATACGGATACTTAATAAATGATGTTGAAATGGAAGTTATAGATGAAGCACCGTGACAGTAAATACCATATTCCAAAGTGAAATATGAAGTCATGAAATAGACTAAAAAGTGGTGTTGAAATTTACTTCCACATCTGTTAGGACCCTCACCAGCAAGCAATGAGCGTAACAAAGTCAGCATTGAAGATAAAAGAAGAGGACTTTTGTTGAGAGCATTTAGGGTTCTCTGAGTGCTACCTCCTCCCCTAAGGATAGGTGAGCCTGATTCTCTCTTCATCTCAGGTTAAGAGAGGCCCTTTAAAGAGACTAGTCGAGTTTAATAGTATGTCATTTTAGTTTGGGGAACACAGTACATTTGAGTCTGATTCCTTCTGGAAAATTCAAAAAGTGAAAAGTAGGTTTGCCAGTTGCTTTGATAGTGGACTGATGGAGCATTGAGTGGCCTGCAGACCTTAAGTTTGTTGAGCATAATACTTAAATATTCTCCATGAATAGAATGTGCATGAAAACATGGGTGGGGATGATGACTTAATGCCTGTGTAGGAGGGCTAGATTGAACAGACCTCAGAATAAAGAACTTAAGGTACCAGAGGATGCTTATGTCAGAGGAAGCAATACATGGCCAGCTGCAATAGAGATGCATGTATACTCCTCAGTAATCAGGATCGACTGGATGGTTTCGATACCTAATAGAGTTCCCATTATTCTTATACAAGTAAACAAGATAATCTGAGAGAGTGGTAAGAGCCATGGAGAAGTTAAATTAGGACAATTTAATAAAGATTGACTAGGATGGAGCAGAAGTAACTTGAGGGTGGATACGGGGAAGGTCTGCGTCTGAGGAAAGATCTCTCAGATCAGGTGAGAGTACGTTGGCAAGAAGTAGGCAGGCAGTGTACTGGATACCGAGAAGGTTCTGCAGGAGACGGGAGCGGCAAGCACTAGGGCCCTTGGAGGGAATGAGGCTGACATGTTTTAGAAAGCCAGTGTGAAGAAGCTCAATAAAGGGTGAATGCTGGGAAAACACTGGATGTCGTCAGAGACAACTGTGGGGGCAGGTCAGGTGGGGCCTTGCAGGGCATGGTAAGGTTTGGGTTCACTTTCAGTAGAAAAGGAAGCCACTAGAGAGTGTTTGGCAGGGAGTGACATAAAGTGATTTACATTTTAAAAGTATCACTTTTACTTTTGAGTGAAGTAACAGAAAACTGTAAAGTACAGAATAATGGAATGATCAGAAACCTGGAGGAGAGCAGATTTGAGCTAGATATGAAACATTTGGATTGAATTTAGATAAACTGGGAAGAAAAGGTAGAAAGTAGATGGAAAAGCAAATACAAGTACAGAGGTAAGAAAGTATATGACACAAGGCACAAATTGCTACACAAACGAAAGTCTAGAAATTGGTATTCTGAGCTATAGGTTGGTTGCTGGGACTGGCCAAACAAGGATTCGGAAGAAGACACCGAGATACAGACTCCAACCAATCCAAACCAAGTGTTTAACTGTCATATCCATAGGGGCCAGTGAAGACAGATTCCAGAAGTAAGGGAGCAGGATAGAAATCAGGAAGAAAGATTCTGAAGGATGGTTGGCCTGTGGCCACAGCCAGAGGGGAAGCTATAATGAGACTAATCAGAACAATACTTGACTGACTGCGGGTGACCGGGTGACCGTCCTCACCTTTCCATTGGCAATCCCTCGCTTAGAGCTCCTAAAATCTAAATCAGCCACTATATAGCAACTTCATGGTGTTTTGCCTGAGCTGTGCTTTGCTTTTTCATTTGTTTGTGTGATTGTTTAACGAGCATCTGATTCCACAACCAGACAGTCAGCTCAGTAAAACCAGACCTTTTCTGATTTTGCTAACTAATTTTCCCAGCATAATGCCAAGTACATAATAGTTTACTCAAACATTTGCTGAATGAATGAATGAATGAATGAATGAATACTGCTTCACCTACTAACCATTTCATTTAGGTCTTCCTTCTTCCAAAGCCAAGCAGACTAGTGCCCTTCTAGATTGTGACAAAAAGACATACTTTAATTAGTTTATTCATTTATGTATCCAAGAGGATTTTCTTGGCACCTACCATGTGTTACCCACTGTGAAAGATGTTCATTGATACAGTGATAAACAGGACAAACCTGTCTCCTGTTCCCGAGGAACTTAACAGTTTAATGGAGGATGTTAAAAAACTATGCACAAAGATATATAATTATAATTCACATCTATGCAAAGAAAGAAAAATATGAGTGGCTCTGAATAGTATAAAATTCTCTACCCTGAAAGAAGAAAAATATTATAATCTTGAAGGATGAAAGGAACCACAATTTTAGTTTTTATTCGTAATCCGTATGGTACCTAGCGCAGGCCCATTTATAGTAGTTAAATGCCTGTCAGAATGGAAAATCAGTGCTGACATACTGACAGTACACACCAACCATGCTAATCAGTGTGTTCTATCTAGAGAGCATTGAAATCATGAAGTCCTTATCCTTGTTGTCCCTGGGTCTGGTGGACAGGGGAGTCACTGAAGAGACTCTCCGTGGGGCAGGATATTAGACATTTCTTTTCCATCTCTCTATGCACTCAGAGACACTGGCTCTTTGCCAGTGTCAGAAATCAGATTGATCAGTATACAGGTCCTGAAATTAAATGTCTGTAGAGAATACCTCTGGTGATTATTATAAGATTAGAATCTCCGTAGAGATTTTAACTTTGACCAAATGGTCATCTACATAAAAACACTAAAGAAATTCAGCGGGGGAAAAGACATTTTAGAAATGTATGTCAATAATAGTAGGGAATTCAAAAGACCAGAGTAAAGATGCCAGGATTTAGTGAATCCAGAGGAAAATGTGTTTTGTTGCTTAGCTGACTGTAAAACCATACTCCTTGTGGATACAAGCCACCTCTTTGCTCATACTTGCTGTTCCTTCTACCTGGAATGCTTTTCTTTTTCCTGCCTCTTTTTCTAGTTATCATGTTTATATCTTGTAGATTTCAGCTCAAGAGGCTTTCCTTGATGACTCTCTATATCGGACTCTTCCCCTTTACTCTTCCATTGCCCTGTTATGCCCTTTATAAACTTACCAATGTGCATTTATCTTGTTGATTTGTATGCTTATAAATTACCTTTCCCCCTTATTAAAATAAAAAAGCTCACTTTATGAAGACAGGTATTGTTAACAACTTCTGTGTTGTTTGTTACTTTAAACTCAGAGCCATTGGGCAAGTAAAAACTACATATTTACGAAGAATGCAATGAATGATGATTGATTCTGTTGCAAGGATATAATTTTCTATTGGTGGAAATCACTTGGATTTTTCAGATATATAGAGAAGGAAACTTTTTCCCTTATCTGTTCCCTTATTTAATGAATTGTTATAGATATTTTTGTGCAAGTTTGTGCCCCAGAGTATACTTCTGTTTTCTTTTTCCAGCTTTATTGAGGTATACTTGACAAATAAAAATTGCATATATTTAAGATGTACAACATGCTGTTTTAGTATTTACATATGTATCTATATACACATTGTTAAATGATTACCACAATCAAGCCAATTAACAGACCCATCACCTCACATACTTCCAATTTTGTGTGAGTATATGATGAGAACACTTGAGATCACTCTTAGCGAATTTCAAGTATACAATACAGTATTATTAACTGTATTCACAATATTGCACATTAAATCTCCAGAACTTATTTATCCCCCATAACGGGAGCTTTTTTTTTTTTATTAGTCAAAATCCTCCAATGCTTAAGCTAAAACTTGCTGCCTATCGTTCCATCCTCTGCTGATGAAAATGGCCATACATAATTAGTTCATCTTCTCAGCCTGCTTTTCTTTAAAAACCCATCTCCTCATCCCTCTCTTGTGGTGAGGTAAAAATGAGCACTGCACTGTGTGTCAGAAGAAGTATTAATTTGCCATTGAGATTTTGATCACAAAAACCTTCCTCTCAGATTTGTCATTTATAAAATGAAGGAGTTGGACTAGATGATAAAGTGTCGTCTGGGTCTTAGATGCTATGATTCATAGCTATTATATTTAAATCTTTTATTCATGCTTCCAGTTAATCTTTCTAAAGGTCAGAATTGGATAACAGATGCTGAAGACAGGTATTGTCCACAGCTCAGGTGACTGTTCGGTTAGCTCATAATCTTGTTGACCTGGTAGTAAGAGGGGCCCCCGAATCTCTAAATCATATGGGGGTCTTAATTATTAAGATTTGCTCATCTCCACTGAGATTTTTCTGGAAACTCAGACACAGTTTTCGGAATTTCAGAAGAAGCCACAAATTTGTCTGAAGAGAAAATACCAATTTTTTCAGAAAAGGATAACCTTCTAAATAAGAATAAATCAAGAACTTTCATGGTTTTTAACAGAACCTAACTTTCTACCAGAAATATTACTCTTTTTAATAGAAAATTTTTGCCATTGATTTAGATAGCAGAGAGAAGCAGAAAGGAAAATAGCGAAGACAGCATGTAGTAGTAAGAACTTATATTCTGGACTTAGATCAATGTTTGGACCACTCAGCTCATCTGTAACCTTCAGCAAGTCATTTAACCTCCCTGAGTCTCGTGTTCCTCCTCTGTAAATTGTGTTTAACAATAGTACTGGTATCATAGTTCTGTTTGGGTTTTAAATGATGTAATTTATAAAAAGTATCATAATGCCTGGTTCATTATCATGTGCTCCATAGATGTTAGCCATGACTCTGTTACTGTAATGCTTGTGATACTCAACAAATATTTGTAAACAGCGTTAGTAATATGATTGAGTAAAAGTCTCTCCCTAGTATTCTCAATTCCCTTCTCACCTTCGCAAAAGCAGTGCTTGTTTAAATTGTAAGTACTTTAAAAACAACCCATATTTAGCAATGTAACAACCTGTTATAAATGACTTAAAAATACAGAAGAGAGAAAACTACTCATTAGTGGAATTCCCTCACCCAATCTATTTCCTGGAACTATCTTCTTCACTTCCTGCCTTAAAATGTACTTATTTATTCAACTCTTAATGAATAAAATATAGACTCAATATTTTTACCAAGTGTACTAGAGGATACAATAAAAATGTAAGTCCTTTATCTACCCTCAAAGAGCCTACAGTACAGTGGTGAAGAACACAGGCTTCATATTACACAGAACTAGTTTCAAATTCTGACTTCCTTGTCTCCTAGCTACACGAACATGGGAAAATTATTTATTAACTCTGAGCCTCAATTTTCTAGTTGGAAAATGCAATACCTTCCTTATATGTTCTAATGAATGTCATTCATGTAATGAATATAAGGTAATTTTCGTAAAACACTAAGCAGAATCCCTAATTCTAATAAGCACCTAATAAATGGCTGTTATCACTCAAATATACTTTAGTATACAATTAAAAAAACATTTTTATTATCTTCTACTTGCAATTATTGTCATTTCTATCACTTTATTAATTGAGTTACTCTAGGCTTATAGGCAGGTCAGTAATAACAATAATAAAACCTTCAAATATCAGTGGTTTAATATAACAAGATATTATTTCTTGTTGGCCTGAAGTTTTCTGTAGTTCCAGATAAACTCCTCAGGCCATCTGCCCTCCAAAGAACCAACCAGAAATACAAGTTGCATTGCTTTTTTTTGTCCCCACCAGCTTAACATAAGGAGACACCTCTGTGGGTCCCAAGTGTAAAATGACTATCAGGGAGCTCTAGCATTTTTTCCCACAAACTTCTTCTCCCCAGTAGACTCTTAGCTTTACATATTAAAAATGTCATTGAAAAATGAGAGAAAATACTTCCTCATGAAGAGAGAAAGAGAAAATAAAATGGACATTTGCAGGATGTTTCATTTTGTTTTGTTTTGTTTTTTAATTCATAATTTGTAATTGTCCAGAGGGCTTGGCTGAGAAAGTTAATCTTGCTTTTTAGGAAAAGTGCCTTAATCATTTAACAATGCCTTCCATAGGCACAGAATGCAGGTGTGGTAACACATACCACATTTTTTGCCATTCCTGGCTGAAGTAAACATCTTGAATCCATTCTTATACAGTTATTATTTTGAACAATGTTTAATAAAAAATAAAATAAATAAGAGATACCTAAAAGTAGACAAAGTAAAATATTTATGTACTTACCACAAAACAATATTTTTTTCAATGCTAGTTCTTATTTACACTCCCCACTTGTTTTTCCTGTTATATTTTAAAACATATTACAGATGGGGTATCATTTTATTAGTAGATATTTCAAGACACATCTCTAACCAATAAAGTTATGCTAACATCACTGCTGTGCCGTTGCTGCATGTAAAGATAACAATAATTCCCTAATGTCATCTAGTTTCCAGTCCATGTCCAAGGTTCTCAATTACCTAAAAAATGTCCTTTTATAGTTACATTTTACAATCAAGCTATAAGCTGGGAGCAGTTATAGCATTTGTTTGTTAGGTGAGTTCAGACTTTTATCCTGTAGGCCCTCATTCCATTTTTATTCCATTGATTTGCTGGAGGAATTAGATCGCTTGTCCTGTAGAATGTTACACGTTATGAATTTATCTGTTCCCTCATGGCCTGGCTTATCTTATTTTTCTTTTTCCTGGAAGTTTGTAGGTGGATGGAGAGAATTGATTAAATTTAGCGTCTTCATATGTGGTGTATGTGTCTTTTATTTTTCCTTTTGCTTCAGTTTCACAATTCAGGCATTTCTTTTAAAAGTTTCCCTAGGGATGTCTTACTTTGAATAATGGTGGTACAGATTTTATTAGACTAATATTTCTACTATTAACAATTATAAATGTCAAACAAGATATATACAAGAGTTATTTAAAAGCACAGGAGAATGACACAATGCAGGCAGAAACTTTAGGGAATAAAATATTTGAAAAGGGAAATATAGTTGCAATCCATATTTAAATGGTTTTTCCCTAGTTGCAGGAATGACTAGAAATTGAAAGAGGAATCTAGTAAAAGAAGAAAGTCACGGAGGGTGGAAGCTTCAAAATCTAAATGTATTCTCCCCAAATCTTTGATATAGTTTTGGATTGTACATGCGTGGGATGAGGCTTCAAGGAATTCAAAAGCTAGAAAGCTGAAAGAGCAATTAGGGGGATTATTTTGTAAACTATATAAATGTCTAACCAATGTACTGTATACTTGAAACTAATAATAAAATAAAATTTTAAAAAGCTAGAAGGCTGAAAGAACTGAGAATTCAGCAGTTCTCTGCTGCTGCAGAGAGAGTTTGGGGTGCAATCCTTATTAAGTTATAAGAAATTAGTTAATATCTTGAGCTTTTGCATAAAACCCCCAAAGGTTCATGCTTTAGGAATAAGAACTGCATGACAAAACTAAGATTTACAAAACTAAGATTTGGAGGGAAAATCCAAAAAGATCTTCACTTAATAAAGCCTAATACCAAGATGCTATAGGATAAAGGTGATTCATCATTAATCTAGTTATCTGCTGGAACAAAACTCTGTATTCTTCAGAGGAATACAAATAATACAAAGTACCTACAGTATATTTATAACATTTAGTATATAATCAAAAATCACATGACAACAAAATATGACTGCAAGGAGAAATAAACATTCAATAGAAGCAAACTCACAGATTGTTTAATAATTTCAACATCTGGGCTAAGACTTTAACAATTAAAATATGTTTTAAAAATTCCACATGAAAGTAAGATATGTGAATGATGAGAGAGGCATGGAAATTCTAAAAGAGAACCAGGCAGAAATTCTGGAACTAAAAAAATAAAACCTGAAATAAAAAATGTAGTTTGGGTTTAAATGCTGACCATAAAATACAGAAGAAAGGATCAGTGAACTTGAAGGTAGGTCAACATAAATTTTTAAACAAAGCATAAAAGAAAAAAAGATGAAAACAATAAATATAGCCATAATGTCAAGTGGTTTAACATACTTGTACTAAGACTCTACAAAAAGAGAAAAAGGAGAATTGAACAGAGAAACATTTTAGAAAATATTAGCTATTTTTTCAAAAAGTAAATACAAAATAAAAACTGCAATCTCCTGATCTAAAAGACTCACAAAAGAAAGAAAACAATAGAGTCAAAGAAAATCATATATGAATACATTAAATTACAAAACAGGGAAATGATCTAAAATGATAAGTCTGATGAGTAGCTGGGGAGATTAACTTGTAAAGAGGCACAAGGGACTTTCTGGGCTGATGGAAATGCTGTGTACTTTACAGGGGTGATTACATAGACATACATTTGTCAAGACATCAAACTGCACACTTAAAATCTGTTTTATGTAAAGTATGTCTCATTAAGGAAAGAATATTAGAAAATGATTGTTATACTGGCTGATGTTAAGTTCAATAATTTTTCCTAGCATCATACTGACAATTTTTAAATTATGGACTTTAGAAACAAGAAGTTGAAATAGTAGTTTTATTAATTTCATATTATAGCTTTAACAAATTAACACAAACTTAGTATCTTAACAAATTTATTATCTTACAGTTCTGGATGACAGAAGTCCAGATGTGTCAACACAGTGGTGTCTCTTTAAGAAACTCAAGTAGAGAATTTATTTCCTTGACTTTTTTCAACTTTAAAAGGCTGCCATCATTTCTTGGTGTTGTGGCCTCTTCCTCTGTCTCCAAAGACAGTGACTTTGTATTTCTCTCTGGCCCTGACTCTTGCTTCTGTTGTCACATCTCCTCTGACTCTGTTGCCTCCTTTTCCTTATAAAGATGCTTGTGATTGCATTGGACTCATCTGGATAATTCACAATTATTTCCCCACCTCAAAGTCCTTAATCACACATGCACAGTCTCTTTGCCATGCATTCACAGGTCCTGGGGATCAAAAGGATCAGAATTTGAACATGTTTAGGGCCTGTTATTCTGTCTTCTGTTGTAGTATACCAGACACCCACCACACTCACTGTTTATTCAGATTCATTGACTGTCAGCAATCTCAGTCTCTCTCCTCCTCTCCCCTTCCCTGTCCCCTTCCCCTTGCCCCATCTCCATCTCTGTCTCTCTCTGTCTCTCTCTATCTCTGTCTCTCTCTCCCTCCCTCTCTCCCTCCTTCCCTCCTTCCCTCCTTCCCTCCTTCCCTCTTTCTCTCCCTCTCTCTATCTTTCTGTTTCTCTCTCTTTCCCCCTTCCTCCCCTCTTTCTCTCTGGTTGCAACTTCAGCAGTAAGGAAGAAATAATAGACAAGGCATAGAAGCATGAATAAATTAAGACGTGAATAAAACTGGACTTTATGTTATCATTTATAAAGTCCATAATTATTCCAGAGATGTGGAACATGATTCTTATTTACTTTTTTATTATTTTTTAAAATGCTACTAATTTTGGAAAATGGGGTTATGATATCATAAAATCAAACTAAAGACAATGGATTTCCAACTCCAAGAGATATATGAATTTATACATTAATTCATCTTTTTAAATTCATTCAACACATTAATTAAGCACTATTTTGAATACTTTATAGTGCTTTTTGAGCAAATAGCTATTTGGAATTGAGGTGGGCTGATATATAACAAGTTTTATTGAATACCTACTGTGTACACACACTAAGCTAGATCTAAGAGATAAAGCAGTGGGTGATGCAGGTATGTTCCCTGTGTTTGTAAAGCCACAACCCATAGGGACATCCTATTGAGAAAACTCCAGAAGGGCATTTAAGAAAAGTTTTATCCATTTTTTTCAACAAAGGGGTCTTTCCTTACAGCCCTCCTGGAGATAGAAGGAAATCCTGGTTATCAGCATATAAAAATGATAGTATCAAATATATATTGAGAGTTAGTCTAATAAACATTTAAAAAACATGTTGTGACATGGTCAATTCGGCATTTGAAAATTTTCAGTGGGCCTTTGAGCCACGCTTCTATTGCTCAGGCCCGCTTCCACATCTGGAAGTATACTTTCCTTCTAATAAAGCTTTTCTTGTCTGCTGTAAAAAAAAAAAAAAAAAAAAAATTCAATGGTAAATGATTATGATTAGAAAAAAAATTCTAGAGCAAAAATCTAGAAAAACAACTGAAAAGGAACACTGTTCACAACCGAGTAATCTCTTGGGATGACAGATGGGTGCTTAGTTTCCTGGGACATTCAGAGAGTTGTATTAAGAAGCACAGAAAAAAAACAAAAACAAAAACCATGGTGGAGATTCACTGATCATTCTACTGCAAATAGACTGAATTCACTCTTCTATCTGGTTCCAATTTCTGTTCTAAATATCAGCTAATTTAGTGTGTGTGTGTGTGTGTGTGTGTGTGTGTGTGTGTGTGT
>NW_011888915.1:2842721-2850872 GCF_000151845.1 Pteropus vampyrus
TGTCCTGTTGATAATAGCTATTCTGACAGGTGTGAGATGGTATCTCATTGTGGTTTTGATTTGCATTTCCCTAATAGCTAGTGATGTTGAGTGTCCTTTCATATGTTTGTTGACCATTTATATATCTTCTTGGGAGAAGTATCCCTTCAAGTCTTCTGCCCATTTTTTAATTGGATTTGTTGTTGTTGTTGTTATTGAGTTGCATGTGTTCTTTGTATATTTCGGATATTAGGCCCTTATCGGAGGCGTCGCTTGCAAATATAAATCATCCCATTTGGATGATTGTCTCTTTTCCTTGTTGATGGTTTATTTTTCTGTACAGAAGCTTTTTAGTTCAATCCAGTTGCATTCATTTATTTTTGCTCTACTTCTCTTGCCTTTGAGGTCAAATTCATAAAATCCTCCTTAAGTCCAAGGTCCATGACTTTAGTTCCTATGTTTTCTTCAAGTAAAAGGCAATTAATATTTAACATTCTTTTACATAATAAAAATTCTGCAGAACAATGAGCTTTATTGGCTCAATAATCATCAGAGACTCAGAGTATCCCAATCTTTCTACTGCATTGTCCTCGGTGTGCTGGTGAGGATCACGTAATAGTGGTCACCACATCCTTACCCAACAACGTTAAAGAAACATTAGGTGGTACAGAAAGTTGTCCTCATGCATCTCTATTATGAGAGTGGAAATTGTTTTTCAGAATCCTCCCTGAAAGATTGTTCTATATCTCAATGACTACACCTATGTCATGTATGAGCTGGAGGTAAAACTTTGGAGTCATCAGCATTCAGATGGCATTTAAAGTCATAAAACTAGAAGACATCACTAGTAAACTGGATGTTGATAGAAAATGGAAATCTTTGAAGTTCTTCAATATTAAGAATTTAGGGAAATGAGATGCCCCTTAATAGCTTGGTAACTTAGGGCAAGTTGCATAATCTTTCTGAGCTTTTATTCTTTCAACTCCAAAATGAGGATAATATTTAAATTGCCAAACAATTAATCCATAAATACTAAAGTTACATACGTTAATGTAATATCAACGTAATATCAATGTCACAAAGATTAAATAAAGTAATGCATGTGTTATACATTGTAAGTGCTTGATATATGTTGATTTCCTGTACGCCAAATGTTTTATCTGTTTAAACAGAAGATGCCATGGATAATTTTTTCTTGCTTAATACCTGGAGTAAATTCTACCTTCCTCCCACACCATGGTGCTCAGTGGTTCCCTGCTTGTCTGTACAACTTGTCTCATCCCACTCTTCTCCTTGTTCTCTGCTGACCAAGAAAGCTTTAGGTTTCCCATCAGCTTGAATAAACTTTAGACAGGCTTCTTCCTGACTCTGTGGCCTGACCTCCCTTTTCTTAGGTCATTTTCTTTAGAAAACTTGTAATTGTAGAGTCTTTCTCTGATTCTTTGAGATGTAAATCTTTTAAAAAATCTCTTGTCAGTTTTACAACATGGACCTTGGAGCCATCCCTTTGTAATGTAATCAAGGGAGACAGCACCCTTATCTCCCAGTTTCCATGGGAGGGCAAGAGCCTAACTTTACTGAGCCCTTTCTCCAAATTATAAAACTACTTTCAGTCATGAAGAGAGGAGAAAGTTTACTTTCACTTTGAGTAAGGCCAGTTAGCAAACACAGATGACCTACAACACCCCTATCTAAGCTTTTAAAAATTCTCCTATTCTTTGTTTCAGTGCCTTTGAGTTCAAACTGCTTTCTGGTCTCTCTCCTCTAGTGCAGTGGCCTTGAATCCTGTCTTCCTTAGCTGTTTAACTTAGTCTTATGCAACTGGCCTTTCTCACCTAGGTTGTTCAGACCTCAAGTATTCACATATTCTGTTCTTGCCCTTCAGTTGCCTGAGGGCATCGTCTAGTCATTAAGATGTCAGCTTAAATGTCTTCTCCATAGAGGCCTTGCATGCTTTCTCTCTCTTTTGCTTCATTCTCCATTCAAAAGTCATTCATATCATCCTGATTTATCATCTCCATATTAATGTTTTCTGAAATATTATATTTACATGTTATTTACTTTCATATTTTCTTGTCATCCCAGAATATGAACTCCATGCAGGATAGACCTTGTTTACCTTGTTGTCGACTTCATCCCCTGTGCCTAGAACAGTGCCTATATTTACTCAATAAATTTTCACTGAAGTCAAATACTTGTACTGTGTGGGCCTTCCTCACATATTTATTTTTTAAAATTAAATGTAGCATATTTCTCTGTATACTGTCTTTCTATTTTACCTGCCTTGAATTGTAGTTTGACAATATTTTTGTCCGAGGCCCATCCCTTGCCTTCTAACTTTGTAGAAGCAAAGAAAGTATATTAAGGGCTAAGCTTCAGCAAACTGGCCTAGACGTTGTTAATTTGGCAGTTTGCGGCCACAGCAATTACTCACGATGTAGATGCATGAATTGTATTAGCAAGTGGCTGCTGTGTGAGCAAGTGACTCCAAGCTGAAGTTTTCTTGCTGAGACACTTGTGTCTAACTATCAAGAAAGCATTGTGTACAGTCATCTACACCGTTCTGCTTTTTGCTGCAAGAGAATGCTGACTAAGATTTGGCCCTGAGCACTGGGTATTTCTAAGTCACACAAAGTGCAGAAAGCAAGCAATTCCAGGTTCCCAAAACACTTTCTCTGGCTAAATAATTAATTCAGATTAGAACTGCTTTACAAAGATTTTCTCTCATTGTTTTACTCTTTTTTGTATACTGTTTGCATACATGTTACTTAAGGAAATGCTCAGGATAAGGCAGACTAGAAACATAGCTGTCATTCAGCTTTGTCATAATTATATAAATGAATTACTCAGTGTGATCAATCACCATTGCTATATTCAGAAGCTGAAATTCAAAAGCAACCTCGATGGATTTAAGTCCCTGAGTTAACTCCTTTCTTCATTTTCAGCTCTAGTGTCCTGTTCACTGTCTCTTTCTGCTGCGACAAGGCAGAGTCAAGAATTTATCTAGGAAATGTGATTGATGGTGACATAGTTCAGAACAAAACTCTACTTCAGTATGGGTAGCAGCTGTTGCTTTTAAGGTCTGGAGTTTCTGAATAATAGTTTCAACTCATTTCATTTGTCCTTTGAAGGCACAAGAGAAACAATTTGATAAGAAAAGCTTTCCTGGGAGATCCATATATTAGCCAAGAGAACATCAGTAGAATGTCTTCACCTTTCACATCATTGGCATCTGATCATCTCAGTAACATTCATAAAAATCTGGAGCAGAAGGTTGCAGAAGATGAAGTGATGTTTCGTGCAGAGAAAAGCAGAGAAAAGAGCAGTAGTTGTAGCAGGAAGAGGAGACTGGAGTCTAGAAAATGTGGAGGAGCAGAGACAAGAAATTAAATATAACAGCTGCAGCTGTATCTTTTCTGAGTTGGTAGGAGGTGGACAGGGAGGAGAAATGTTAAGTAGTGAGCGGCAATGCAAGTATGTTGTTGTTGTTTTTAGTTTTATAGAAGGGGAAATGACTTGGATCACAAAGGTCTAAAGGGCGATACAGATTAAATAGAGGAGGAATGAGTTAGGAATCATAAACATGACAGTTTTTACTTTGTTTCAAAGTGCAAGAGAGTTCTTTATATATTCTAAGTATAAGAACTGTGTCAGATATGTGATTTACAAATATTTTCGCCCAGTCTGTAATTTTTATTTTCTTAACAAGTTCTTTTAGAGAGCAGAAGTTATTAATTTTGAAGTTCAATTTTTCAATTTTTTCCTTTTACAATTGGGCTTTTGGTGTCAGGGCTATGAATTTTACTTAGACACAGAAGATTTTCTCCTACGCTTTTTTTCTGGGAATTTCAGTTTTATGTTGTACATTTAAGTTTATGATCTAGAGTTAACTTAAATTTTTGAATAAGGTGTGATGTTTGGGTTAGAATTTTTTTGTTTTTTGCCTATGGATATACAGTTGCTCCAGCACCATTTATTAAAAATTCCATCTATCTTTCATTGAATTGAATCTTTCATTGAATCGCTTTTGCTAATTTTCTGATTTACTTTTAGTGTCATTCTTCAGCTGTCACTGCAATCCAGCCTCTTGACGATTCAAGCATTCTGGCCCACCGATGATGTTCCGTGTATAAAAAGAATCTCTCTCCTTTGAACTGAGAGTAGAATAGGATAACAGAGGAGAGAGTTGGAGAAAAGCAGTCAGCAGCCCCCTTTTCTTCAATATGGTAAAATGTCTTTCATTGCCCTGGGCAGAATTTGACTGATTGAGACCAATTAGTGTTCAGCATCTCAAATAGTTATTCCCCTTGATCTTTGTCTTTTCACTTACAAATATTGAGATGTTCAAAGGGATTTAATTCTAGTCCCTCAGTGGATTTTTTCTGTCTCAATCTAACAGACATTGTGAAATTTCCAGGTGTTAGGCTAGGATATTCTGAGTATTTGCCTTTTTGTGACTATTCATTTTATTTTATATGCTTATGGATGTTGGGACAAGTGACCTAAGTATTGTTTGCCTCTTCATATATTCTCTTTAGTTCTGATCCATTGTGTGTGTGTGGGGGGGGGGGGGGGGGGGGGGGGGGGGGGGGGGGGGGGGGGGGGGGGGGCGGGGGGTAGAGAGGATGCAGGGTAAGAAGGAGTTGCATTAGATGTTTTTTTGTTTGTTTTGTTTCTTTAGTATTTTTTAGTAATTCATGATAAAATGGTAAGGTTATGAAGTGGCTAGTGAGCAGAACCCTGAAATTGTAACCTTTCCCCATCTCTGCCTCTGAAAGAGCTTAGATCACATTAGCAGAAACTTAGAGTATTTCAGAGCTGGTTTTCTTTTGACCACATTTAGAGAAAAAGAGCACTTGGGCAAGTCAGTGAGAGGATATGGACAAACATGCATACTCATGTTAGAGTCTTAGTTTAAAGAGGTTTTAAGAGCTAACATTTAAAATAGCTGTTACATTCAAGGATATTTCCAGTGAGGTAATATTCCATAAGATGAGGGTTTGGCTCTTGTCAGCATACTAATGTGCCCTTACATACATTTTTGGTTGTAGAGAGGGGAAGATTAAATTTTCCTTTTGCCTGTTCTTAGACATAGCTCTGTCCCAGAACCTGGAAGGTGTTTCTGTTGAGGGTGGCCCATGGACAGAGGGACCACATTAAAGGTAAACATTAGTATTAGGAGGATCCATTTTATACTACATGAAACTTTAATAAAGAACCCTTAAAAATTAGAATCTGAGCAAGTTCTTTGACCTGAAGAGGTACTGTTTTCTATACAATTTCTGCCATTTTCACAAAGCTTTTGGCTGCTTTGGACAATCAAATCTACATTAGCCACAATCCCCCATGCCAGTAAAAGCACAGACTTCTAAGAAATATGTTTCATTCGCTTCTCCTTAGATATCAAAGTCTGTCTCTAAGAAGCCATTCCTTCATTAAGAACAGAAGTCGTGTTGGCCCCAGGAGCCATTAATGGGATGTGGAAGCTATAAAGTAATCTCATAAATCCTCTAAACCCAAACATTAATCCCTTTTGTTAAGGACTAAATAAAGCAGTGTCTCTAACATATTAAAGCAGTTTCTACACATGCACAATTGACTGATTAAACTAGAAATATGCAATTATCCAATTATGAGAAAGGGAGGGAAATTAAGATTAGATATGGGTTTTTTCCATAAAGAGTAATTAAAATTTTATATCAAAGAAACATGAATGATATTTAAAACAAGCAAAAGAGAAAGAAAATGTTTTGCTTTTAACTTTTGCTAATGACAAAAATCAGAATAGAGAAGGGAAAGAAATGAGTTGATACAACTGGAATTGGTGAAGAAAGAAAAGAAAAAAAAGAGAAATGTAAAGGGATAAGAAAGAAGATGAGAGAAGCTTATCTGAATATACTAAGGAATATAATTGGAACAATCAAGATATATTTATTTTCCAAAGATTTTTTCATGGGTAATATAATAATATATCAGACAAACCACCTCCTGTATGAAATTCTGGAGAGAATACTATGGAGCACAGTCATTTTAAAACAAATAATGAAAGATAGTAATTGATCCTGAGAGCCTGCTCTCTGTGTCCTTTTGAGTTATAAACCAAATAAAGAGCTATTCTGAAAGAGCTGCATTTTTCCAGAGGAAGTACCCCGTATCGTGATGGCTTGAAGCTCAGTTTTTGGGGAGACGATGAATCATGTAGATGGGAATTGTCTTCCAAAATATTCATCCTCCTCTTTTTCTCTTCTCTCTATGCATTCATTCAAGCACCATGTATGAAGCACATACTGTATATCAAGCGTCACACTGGGCACTGGTGATAGATTTAGTAGCCAAAAAGATTAACATTTTCTCTGCCCTAATGGGGTCCCATCTTTCTCCTTCTGTGATTTCTTTCTCCCTCTCTTAATTTCTAATGGGACTCAGGTGATAGGTTTAAAAAACTGTTTGGATATTACACAAAAATATAAATGAAGCATTTGATGTTATGCTTACTTTGTGGATTTTCTCTAAACTTCTTTTTGACAGTCCCTGTGATTTTTAGCAACTAAGAAGAATTCCCAGATACCTGAAATTATATTCATTTATAACCTTAGAAAGTTTAGCTTTGGGACTCTGAGTGTTTTGTTTGTTTATTTTGTATTTCCCTTCTAGCTAAGAAGCCATCTTTTTTCCTCTCGATGCACCTGAGACTTGTCATGGGTTATCTAACAGGACATTTGCTTTCAAAGACATTCCAAATGATTTCTGGCTCCATTCCAGAGAATTTACTGGAAACCAAACCTTCACTAGAAAATAGGTCAAATGTTCTGAGCGCCTTTAACTCGTGAGACTCTGAGACAGAGTCCTCTAAGAAGATGGGGGTCATGAAAAGGAACACCTTCCCTGATCCCAAATATCGATTGATAGAGTCATTAATCAGCTTTGCGGATTTGGAAACTAAAAGGAGGGTAAAATTGAATCTAATTGCTATTTGGTACCAGAGAAAATGTGCTAATAAAGGTCCCAGGGCAAAGAGGAGGCAATATTGGTAGGCTGTAGATTACTGATGAAATTCGCCACTCCAAATTTGGGTGGGTCACCTTATGTAGTATTGGTAGTTCTCAAGTAGCAGAGTTTCTAGATCTTTCATCGGGTGAAATGAAAAAAAATTCTGAAGAATCAAATTAAATGTCATTTAACTTATGTAAAATCATTGTTCTCATTAGGTTTCATATTTAATATTAAGAACTGAATCAAATCATAGGAAGGATGATCCATTTAGGGCAGGTCTTTCTGTGATGGCTGCTGGGCTTAGCATTGCAAAGAGAGTATTGTTTTATTGACCCCAGTCACTAATGAGTCCATATTCTTTGAACTCATCTTGGAAATAGATTTTTTAAACCTCTTTTTTTACCCTTTACAATATAAGCTTCCATTCAGTTGGCTTATTTAATATATTTTTTTTCTATACTGACCCAACTTATGACTCATAGGTGGCAAGTGAAAAAGCCACATCAATTTACATGATTCTTACTGTTGTATGATTTTTATGATGTGTTATCTATACATGCTTATGAGTTTAGATATCATTTTACTAGATTCGGCTCTGGCCAGACATGTGAGTTAAATGCAAATGAGGTAGTAATACCCACCTCTGCATTTTTAAAGTCTCTGTTGTTAAACCTAAGCTCTTATCCCCCTGCAGTACCCCCATGGATAAAGTATGTCAGCATACATTGGAGTGGCGAACAGTTCCAGGGGTTTTCACTAAGTCATTCCTACCTCACTCAGTGGGTCAGGGAACAGGACTTGGAGTTCTCTTACATTGTTTTTGTTTTTGTTTTTTTTCACTATATGTTCTAGGATTAGACAAAGAAACAACATGGATCACTTTCCCACCGGACCCATTATGAGATGGTCTTGGGTCAAGAATTCATCTGTTACGTAACTTCCATTAGGACTGGTAGCTTGTAGTAGTGTTTTGGGTCTCAGGAGATTCATTTTACTATAGAGTTAGTATCTAATAGCTCTCAGAAAGTCTGATAAATGTTCACTGATTTCTTCAAGGAAGGCTTGGATGAATATTTATAGTCCATGTCCGTGGCCATTTGTTGAAACTGTCCTTGGAGGTATCTTCCCCCATCATCAAGAGAATCTGGATTTATGAATTAGCTTAGGTCTGAACACTGT
>NW_011888915.1:2850922-2853224 GCF_000151845.1 Pteropus vampyrus
TTAGGAGGATCCATTTTATACTACATGAAACTTTAATAAAGAACCCTTAAAAATTAGAATCTGAGCAAGTTCTTTGACCTGAAGAGGTACTGTTTTCTATACAATTTCTGCCATTTTCACAAAGCTTTTGGCTGCTTTGGACAATCAAATCTACATTAGCCACAATCCCCCATGCCAGTAAAAGCACAGACTTCTAAGAAATATGTTTCATTCGCTTCTCCTTAGATATCAAAGTCTGTCTCTAAGAAGCCATTCCTTCATTAAGAACAGAAGTCGTGTTGGCCCCAGGAGCCATTAATGGGATGTGGAAGCTATAAAGTAATCTCATAAATCCTCTAAACCCAAACATTAATCCCTTTTGTTAAGGACTAAATAAAGCAGTGTCTCTAACATATTAAAGCAGTTTCTACACATGCACAATTGACTGATTAAACTAGAAATATGCAATTATCCAATTATGAGAAAGGGAAATTAAGATTAGATATGGGTTTTTTCCATAAAGAGTAATTAAATTTTTATATCAAAGAAACATGAATGATATTTAAAACAAGCAAAAGAGAAAGGAAATGTTTTGCTTTTAACTTTTGCTAATGACAAAAATCAGAATAGAGAAGGGAAAGAAATGGGTTGATACAACTGGAATTGGTGAAGAAAGAAAAGAAAAAAAAGAGAAATGTAAAGGGATAAGAAAGAAGATGAGAGAAGCTTATCTGAATATACTAAGGAATATAATTGGAACAATCAAGATATATTTATTTTCCAAAGATTTTTTCATGGCCAATATAATAATATATCAGACAAACCACCTCCTGTATGAAATTCTGGAGAGAATACTATGGAGCACAGTCATTTTAAAACAAATAATGAAAGATAGTAATTGATCCTGAGAGCCTGCTCTCTGTGTCCTTTTGAGTTATAAACCAAATAAAGAGCTATTCTGAAAGAGCTGCATTTTTCCAGAGGAAGTACCCCGTATCGTGATGGCTTGAAGCTCAGTTTTTGGGGAGACGATGAATCATGTAGATGGGAATTGTCTTCCAAAATATTCATCCTCCTCTTTTTCTCTTCTCTCTATGCATTCATTCAAGCACCATGTATGAAGCACATACTGTATATCAAGCGTCACACTGGGCACTGGTGATAGATTTAGTAGCCAAAAAGATTAACATTTTCTCTGCCCTAATGGGGTCCCATCTTTCTCCTTCTGTGATTTCTTTCTCCCTCTCTTAATTTCTAATGGGACTCAGGTGATAGGTTTAAAAAACTGTTTGGATATTACACAAAAATATAAATGAAGCATTTGATGTTATGCTTACTTTGTGGATTTTCTCTAAACTTCTTTTTGACAGTCCCTGTGATTTTTAGCAACTAAGAAGAATTCCCAGATACCTGAAATTATATTCATTTATAACCTTAGAAAGTTTAGCTTTGGGACTCTGAGTGTTTTGTTTGTTTATTTTGTATTTCCCTTCTAGCTAAGAAGCCATCTTTTTTCCTCTCGATGCACCTGAGACTTGTCATGGGTTATCTAACAGGACATTTGCTTTCAAAGACATTCCAAATGATTTCTGGCTCCATTCCAGAGAATTTACTGGAAACCAAACCTTCACTAGAAAATAGGTCAAATGTTCTGAGCGCCTTTAACTCGTGAGACTCTGAGACAGAGTCCTCTAAGAAGATGGGGGTCATGAAAAGGAACACCTTCCCTGATCCCAAATATCGATTGATAGAGTCATTAATCAGCTTTGCGGATTTGGAAACTAAAAGGAGGGTAAAATTGAATCTAATTGCTATTTGGTACCAGAGAAAATGTGCTAATAAAGGTCCCAGGGCAAAGAGGAGGCAATATTGGTAGGCTGTAGATTACTGATGAAATTCGCCACTCCAAATTTGGGTGGGTCACCTTATGTAGTATTGGTAGTTCTCAAGTAGCAGAGTTTCTAGATCTTTCATCGGGTGAAATGAAAAAAAATTCTGAAGAATCAAATTAAATGTCATTTAACTTATGTAAAATCATTGTTCTCATTAGGTTTCATATTTAATATTAAGAACTGAATCAAATCATAGGAAGGATGATCCATTTAGGGCAGGTCTTTCTGTGATGGCTGCTGGGCTTAGCATTGCAAAGAGAGTATTGTTTTATTGACCCCAGTCACTAATGAGTCCATATTCTTTGAACTCATCTTGGAAATAGATTTTTTAAACCTCTTTTTTTACCCTTTACAATATAAGCTTCCATTCAGTTGGCTTATTTAATATATTTTTTTTCTATACTGACCCAACTTATGACTCATAGGTGGCA
>NW_011888915.1:2854369-2872528 GCF_000151845.1 Pteropus vampyrus
TTGTGGTGGTTTGGGCATCGCTGAACAGGTTGTATAAGGTCTATTCTACCATCCCCATTTCCTTGAAACTTCTGATTCCTTCACACACACACACACACACACACACACACACACACACACACACACACGCATGCCAGGGAAGTTCTGACATCTCAAGTTCATTGGCTCTAAGCCTTTTCTTAATACAAATTTAATGAGCCAAACAAGCAGACTATTAATTTTATTCCCAGTGAGGTGAGTGTACCTATATCAATAGATTTGGCCTAAATGCAGTTTTATATTTTGTCATCTTTGGTCTAACACTATTAGTGTCCACTCCCATGCATGCTACCTCAGCTCATTCCTCCTGATATAAATTGGCAATGTCCTATAGCTCTTTTGGCATATACGTTATTTCTTCCCAGGCCTTGAATTCTCCACCTTGGATATGCTTGGATTTACCTTTTATTGTTTCTAGTTTCCCTGCTTCTGTCAGGGAGATTTACAGATGCAAAGTTCTCAGCAGCATCTGTGTTCTGCTCAGATGTCGCTTTCTCATATACCAGGGTCTTACTTCTTCTCCATCAGAGCCATGACATAAAATATCTGGTGGAGGTGAGCATTTAATTGGTATCCCAACCTAGCATTACTTGCAATCAGGCCTTGGGTTCCATCACAGACATATCAGCCTGTGAGTACATGAGAAAAAGCACAACTGCAAGGTTATCATCAAGGCTTTCTGATTTTATACTTGAGTTATGAGCTCGACAGTTAAAGATTCCAATTTGTCCTTTCTCTGGGGGTCTGTCAGCTCTCCAGGGCTGCCAGCAGCAACTAAGTACCCCAAAAAACATTCTGATCAATATCATCACCATGGAAACTAAGTGCCACAGCCACTTAATCTTTCAATCCCTTGCCTTCCATTTGCACTTCGTGCCAGGCCATCTCCAGTGATAACTCAAATAATTATAATGCCACTGCATCACATAAAAACTGATGTTTCACTTATCTCCTACAAGGAAAGTATCTATGCCCTCCTCAAATATATAAGCAAACTAATCTCAGAATTCCATCAGGGGGCTTGTTCCCTCAGGCCCTTTCTATTATATCAGTTGTTTGGTCTTGGTAGAAAACAAATGAGATATTCATATAGGTCAAAGAATTGTTGATAAAATGACTATTTACAAAGTGTGATCACAGTTAAGAGAGGATAACAAGGGTTAGTGAAGCCACCCTAACTATTGCTAACCCATTCATTCCTTACCACCTCTAGGCCTGAAGGGACGAGGGGAGGGAGTCGTTAGCAGAATCCAGAGAGAGTAGTTGTGGTTACAGGAGAGAACAGTGGAACTGGAGCTTTAGCTTGGGCAAAGAGTAGCAGGCAAGCCACTGAGACCTACTAGGAAGAGATCCAGAGGAATAAACACCCTTACCTCACTTTCTCCCACCTCTGTTCATCTCTCTGTTTTCCATTGGCTACATCCAACTGACAATTAGATACAAGGCGGCCCATTGATCTGCTTTGCAGAGGTCAGTCATCTCCAAGGGCGAGAGCAGGATGGCCAAACAGGAAGAATGATTGTGAGGGAGCAGTAGAAAACAACTAGCACAAAGAGGTGCTGTTATGTTCCCATTTTACAGATAAGAAAACTAAGGTTCTGAGAGCAAGAGTCACTTGCCTAAAGGTGTTCACTAACTGGGATTTCAACAAAAATGGACCACTTCGAGCTAACAGCCTTGGAAACCACTGTAAAGAGCAGTTGTTTGGCATTTTATTCTCTGAAGAACTTTCTTCCTTAATAGTCTGTTTTGTTGCCCACTAAAAACGCTTCTGAGATGGGAATTGTTATTATTTTGCTTTACAGACGCAAAAGCTGGAACTCTGTTCCCCAGCATCATGCGTGATGGGTGGAAGAGGGCATCCAGACTGCAGGTCTGCTGAGCGCCCCATACTGTGTCGGCTGAGCGCCCCATACTGTGTCGGCAGATCAGGGGTCGCTTTTCTCTTTGCTTTCCTTGCTTTGCTTTTTCCTTTCCTTTCTTTTTTTCTTTCCTTTCTTTTTTTTTTTGGCAACCTCCTTTTATTTTTAATGTAGATTATTCATAGATCTAGCCATAAGACCCCACCCCCTTTTTTTTCATCTGTTTTCCAGGGTCTGACATTTGACAAAATTGTAAAATGGGCAGTTTCTCTTCCCAACATTTCTTTGCATGATCACGGGCACCTTGGTGTCTTCCCATCTTACGAGGTTTGCCATCTCTAGGCAGTAAGGAGCTGTCTGCTCCTGTTTACAGCATTGGATATAAAAGCAAGGAATTTGCCTGTTGCTTTGTTGGGACAAATGTTTCAGCATCAGCTCTGGGATTTTAGATTTACTGGACTATAAATAACACTGATTTTTAAAAAATGCAACAAAATTTTTTCAACAGCTTAGGGCTTAGCATTTTATCAGCAGGAAAAATAATAATTAGTGAAAAAATGGGACAAATGTTGCTGGAATATTTGCCTAACCTATTTAAAGAATTATTAAAATAATACTATTCTCTAACACTATTATTATTAGTATTATTATTATTTTGGTTACTTTTCTCCTGGGAATTATGAAGTCAGAATGATTTTTCCCTATTATGGTATTCTGGCAATCTTATGTAAAAGTAATAAGGAAATTATTTGACTTTTTTTTTTTTGAGGCAGCTGTAAGTTTGCATCATGAGAATTTCATGCAGGTCTATTTTCTATTGATTTTAAGTCAGTACTATCCTTTCTTCGCTGTCACATTATGCAAAGAATGAATATTCATTTAGAATGTCAGATAACAAACTCTAGTAACTGAAAAAATTCTGCACCTTGCTTTGCCTTTCTATTAACATCCATGCCTTAGATGTGATGTTCAAGTAGGGATAAAAAGAAAGTTCTGAAAACTGTTTTAATTAGAGGTTTACAGGTACCTTCATAGGTTATCTTTTTGACTGTAGGGTTTTATAGTGCATTTAACACGTTTTTATTGAGTACCCACTGTGTGCTAGCACTGTAACCCATGCTGGGTGCCTGAAGCAAGGTGTGTGAAGAGGAAGGTTTCAGGAAATATGTTCTATGAGGTGGCTGTGGGCTAGATCGTGTGGGATCTCGGTGGGAGATCCCAGGGCAATGGCATCTTTCTTCTCTCAGTGGTTAATTTTCCAGTAAAATGGGTTCGGGTGAAATGAGGGCCAGATGCAAAGCTGTTGCAGAGCTAGGAACAAAATTGAGAGCAATAGCATCTTCTTTCACTGCCATTTAATCCTCGAAATAGCACTTTCTTTGACTTCAAGCCATAACCAAGAGCCAGCAGATGGCCAGTTCCTATTACCACACCCTAGGGTCTCAACAGGTGAGGCCTCAGAAGCATGTTGACCCTCCCTTAGCTAGACTTTTCAAAGCATACATTTCCTCATTTGCAAAATGAGAGCAATAATTCCATCCTCATGAGAATGTTATGAGTATTCTGTGAGGCAATTTACTTAAAATGTTCATCTCACATGTTAAGGGCTTAATAAATATTTTCTATTGAAATGATTATATAATGGTTCTAAACGTTTCTTTTTTTTTTAAGCATGGCTTAGGGCTATTTAAAAAAATGACATATATGGTCATTTGCTATATAGACATATGGGGTCATTTTCTGAGAAAAGATAATAAGCTATAGTGATGATGGCAATTTAAGCAAAGAATTTCCCTTTTGAGTAATATCTTTTATCTTATTCCAAAATATTCTTCAAAAGTGTCTTTTCTTTAAGCCCCAAAACAATAAATTATACTCCATTAGCTAATGAAGTGAATAATGCTACTGATGGGTTTGACATTTTATGACCAGCTGGAAAAATTAACCCTGCTGACTATAAACAGCCAGGAAATTGGTGACCTTTCAGGCATTAACATCGTTATGAAGCATATAAAAGGTAAAGAGAAAATGATTTGTGCCTTGAAAATGCATCATGGAGTCATTGCTGCTCAGAAGCACAGGACCGGCTTCTAGGAAGGCCGTTTTCTCAGCTGCTGTATAAGTGCAGAAAGAAGATTATGGATTAATACCACACTATCTCAGAAATGCAGATTTTTTTAACAGTCTAACTGTCTTTTTTATTTAAACAGCTTTATTGAAAAACTGCAGATATTTAATGTATGTAATTCGATGGGTTTGTACATATGCAAACACTCATGAAATGTCACCGTAATCAAGGTAATAGGCATACCCAACACCTCCCAGAGTTTCCTTGTGTCCCTTTGTGTGGTAAGGGCACTTACCATGAGATTTACCCTCTTAACAAATTTTGAAGTTGGAAATTCTGTATTGTCGGCTATACACACTCTGTTGTACAGCAGGTCTCTAGAAATTATTCATCTAGCATAACTGAAATCTGATACCCATTGAACAATAACTCCACGTTTTCCCTCCCTCCCAACCCCCGGCAACCACTATGGTATTCTCTGCTTCAATGAGTTTGACCATTTTAGATTTCTCATATAAGTAGAATCCTGCAGTATTTGTCCTTCTATGACAGGCTTATTTCATTTAGCACACTGTCCTCCAGGTTTATCTATGTTGTCACATATGGCAGAATTTCCTTCTTTTTAAAGGCTGAATAGCACTCCATTGTGTATATATACCATATTTCTTTTATTAACTCATCCGCTGGTGAACACTTGAGTTACTTCCATGTCTTGGCTATTGCAAACAGTGCTGCAATGTATGTGAGTGTAAAGATACCTTTTTGGTTTTAATGTGTTTATCACCATGTTGCAGCTTGGCACTACAGATCTTGTGTGCTTATGTTGATATGCTATTATTATTAGCCCCATTTTGCAAATGAGGAAACTAAGGCTTAGAAGAACCCCATTGAAGTGTAAATTTCCTGTATCCTGCCTTCAAAGATCATAGTGTGAGACTGTGAGTAGGGACTTCAAGCTAGGTTGATCTATACTTAATGTCATATAGTCATAGAAAGTGGTACCGCAAGGTCTAAATTGCAGTGATAATGCAGATGTTTACCTTCAGTATTGTACTTGTCCTTGCTCTTACCTCCAACTACTTTATTGTTAACAAATGAGAAAAGCAAGACAACATGAACCAGAGTTCCTTCCACGCTGTAAGCAAGTAGGATCACTGACCTGCTTCTCCGATCTATCATTCCCATTGCTCCTCGTCGCTAGTCATGCTTCAGCCATGCAAGCAGTTTTTTTGTGCCTTCCAATGCCAAATTTATTCCCCCTTCAAGGATATTGCACTCCCTACTTTACTTCCTCTGGGCTTATTTTCCTCTGGACTTTATGTTACTGTATCTCTCTCTTGCACCCAAGGCTTCGGATAGCTCAGGTATTACTTCTGCTGAGAGGTCTCTCCTGATATTCCTCTCCTGTAGGCTTCAAGTCTCTGTTCACTGCTTATCATGTTGCATTTTCTGGATAGTGTTTTTCACATTTATTTATGTATTTGTGAACTCTCTGTATCCCTACTGGAATGTACAATCAGTAAGGTTGGGAGTCCCCTGTCATGTTCAAAGCTGAATCTTGAGGGTGGTACACATAGTAGGTACTCAGTAAACCTGTTGAATATGCAGATGAATATTAACAGTGGGAGAAAATATCATGGGGGCAGCTGCTTCTGCTACCTGTATGTAAAATTCGGTCTTCTAGCCTATCAATTACATTTGTACTCTAGAATCAGTGCCTAAATGTCAGAATTATTAAAAGGGCAAAACAAGAGATAGACTTTGTTCAGTTATCAGAGACGCTGATTCTCTAAGGGAAAATGCATTCCTGGCATAACAGGACAGCAACGAAAACAGCAACAGTCCAGCTTAGAATCCATGGGAACTTGGCCCAGAGGTTTAGCATAACAGTATTATGGGGACTCCTGAAAGGTACCACATTAAATCTCATGGCAGAACTCATGTCTGTCCTTCTTTTGTATAATCGTTCCAGAGTATCAAAAGAGAAAAATAATTCCAATACTATAATATACCCAAGGAAATAAAAACATTGGTATGACAATAGAGAGCACATTGTAAGAAAAATCTACAAGCGAGAGGTACACTCAGACTATAGGGGTTATCTGTTTCTTTAACATATGCATTCATACATATATACACACACATACACACACTATTCTCATGCACTACCGTCCTGATTTAGCTTATATATAGTACATATCTCATCTGATAAATAAAAAGTGAGATATTTTTCTTCTGACCAAGGGAGGTGTATGTGAATTAGCACACAGAAACTCTGATGTCCCATTAAGAGGACAAGCTTGGAGTATGATGGGGCAGTGGGTGGGAAAATGACTTAATGTGTTCTGTGACTGTAAGTTTAATCATAGTTAACATTTCCTTAGCCTGTAGGCTAAGCATAGTGCTCAGTCCGTTTTCACATTGTCTCACTTAATTTTGAAAACCATTTTCTAAATTAGGTATTGTTGAAATCCCCAGATTAAGGTTGGGAAAAGTGAAATTTAGAGAAGTTAAGTAATGTGTTCAATATCACTCAGGCAGTGAATAGTAAGGCCCAAATGATGCTGAGATGTACTTGACCCCAGAGTAGGGAACCATGTGTAATGATGTTGTAGTAATAGCATTCATACAGCACTTATTATCTACTTGGAACTGTTTAAGATGTTCCACATGTTCCATGTGTTAAGCGCTATTATTATTCCTATTTTATAAATGGAAAAAAAAATTAAAGCCTGAATTTGGTCAATAGCTTGCCCAAGGCCTCTCAGTAACCCATGAAGCCTTCGAACGCCAGAAGGCGTGCTCTCAAGATGTGTACAGTATACTTTGACGATAGAGACGATGGTGCTTTCCTGTCTCTTGATCTCAGTCTCAAATCAATGGTCATGATTGATCATCTCATGACATTGATTTGGAAAGAAAACCTTTCATGATCTGAACTCCTTTGGTGGTGCATATTATGAACCAGTACCAAGTTCTAGAGATCACAAGGTGAAATGGTTAAGGCTTTTTCCAGATGAAAGTCCTGGAGTCTGAACTGAGCTGATGCCTTATGGTTCCAAGACACAGCCATGTGACTCAGAGACTCCTCTAAGAAAGCTCAACATTTGGACCTCATTTCCTGTTTGGGTGGGAGGACCCATTTGTTGGTATTAGCTGTTTATGTTCTACTTGTCCATGTCCTAAGACACATAAACTTAATCAAAGAGGGGACCTTTCCTGCTCGTTCAGTTTTGCATGCACAGTTCTTAACCTAGTGCTGGAAAATAGTTAAAAATAAATAAATAAATAAATGAACTTTGTAAGGAAGCAGTGGTGAAGTGGAAATAGCATGAAAATTTTGGAATCTGACATAACCGAGTTAGTGTCTCTGTACTTCCGCTCTATAGTAACACAAACCTGGGCAAGGCACATAACCTTTCAGAGTCTCAATTTCTTCATGTGGGAAATGAGGGATAAACATTCCTACCTCAAGGGGTTATTTTTGAGATGCGTCCATGAATGTAAAGTTCTTAGTAAAAGGTCTTGTTAATAATAAATATTAGACTCCTTCTTATTCTCTCCTCATTCCTCATTCTTTATTGGTTTTAGTGGCAACTGTAATATTAGCACATACCAAAAGCATCAAAGGAGGCTTGCTTTTTCTTCACTTGAGAATACTTAGCTTTACATTTTGTTTTAACAATAAACTCACATCTACATGGTAAATATCTTGATTTAGGATATGCAATGATAGGCAAAGATGTTTATGTTATTTCAGGATGTATTAAAAGGGTTATAGCACAGGATGCAGGGTGTGATTTCATGTATGTAAAAAAAAAAAAAAAAGAATATCCAAAGGAAAATTTTAGAAATATATATATAAAATGTTAAAAGTGCTATTACTAGTGGTAGGGTTATGGATTATTTTCTTCTATTTTTAAAAAAAATCTAAATTTTTTTTTACATCTTCCACAATGAACATGGTATTATTTTGTATACAAAAATATTGTACTTCAAGTTATATGGCCTGATTAATACAAAGCAGAGGGAAAAAGACTCCTTACATATAGTTGAGACTTTATTTTTCAACAAAATTTAGTGAGAAAATGAAGACGATCTCATAGATAGGAATAATTTCCTTTATGCCTCCACCTGTCTATTTCTAAAAGGACTAGAGATGAGGAAGTTGGAAATTCTGCCCAAAAGTGGCATAGAAGACCTAACATAGATTTTCTCTCACATACACCTGCTAAAGCAAGGTAGAGAATGAATGTTCCTTTATTACTCATGCTGGTATCTACTAGTGTGTAACACAATCACATAAATAATGGCCATCGCCATTGTGGGATGCAGGCCCTGATAGCTCTCACTTAGTTCAGATATACCAACTCTCTGTAATAGATATGCACCTAGAAAGATTTGAGGAAGTCAAATTTCTGTGAATTGAATTGTTAAGGGAGCTTGCAATGTAAATTAGTTCTGTGAAACATCTGTATGAGAGATAATCAGCCTCTCCTCTTCCATTCCAATTTCTCTCAATTTACTTTTTACTTCTTTTGGTGCTCATTCAATGAAATAAAGTAAACATATTTGTGTATTATTAAATATTGCATATTCGCATTTGTAATAGTTGCTTTGTATTCCATTGGGTGTATGTCTCAATATTTATTTAACCAGTCTCTAATTGCTTAGCGTTTAGATTGTTTTTGATATTTGTTATTATTCATAGCATTTTACATTATTATAATTATAGATTTTAAAACATCTGTAGGCTATATGTTTTCTAAAAATATGTGTTGCTGCAACTAGTTGCATAATGCCAAACTGTTTTACAGAATTATCACACAACTTCCATTAGCAGCAGAATAGTTTGCTTTTCTCATCGACTAGTTTTGGCTGTTATTATTATTAAAACATAACAATTTGAAAGTTGAAAGTGGTCTCTTATGTTGGAAGATTTCTTTGCTTATGAATGTGGTTGAAAACCTTTCCCTCAATTAGTTATATACCATTGCTGTGTCTTTTGGTTCTTGTAAGGGATCACAGTACAAACTTGGGAAGCAAAACTGTTTGGGTTTGAATTTACAGTATTCTATGTATTAGCTGAATAACCCGGGGCAAGTTATTTAACTTCTTTGTGCATCATAAAATGGCAATAATAATAGTACCTACTCCAGAGGATAGATGTAAGGATTAAGGATATTAAAATATATAACATTCTTGGAACAGTGCTTAGTAAATAGAAAGTATCCAGTAAACATTGACTTTTATTATTCTTCTGGTATTCTTTTTATTCTTCTGGTATTCCCATTGGGTATTCTTCTCTGGGCACTACTTTTGAAGAGGGCCATTGATACACCACACGAAATGAGGAGGAGAGTGTCAGGACGACGTGAGGTATAGGAAATATGTTCCATGAAGAGTAGATAAAGGCTGGTGCTGGTGTTTTGATTAGGGAAGATTTGGTGTGGTTTAGGATTACAAGGGGTGTTCTCATACATGAAGAGATCTGTGCAAAAGGGGGTGTACATCATCTCTAGATGACTCCATGAGGCAGAGCTAGAACATGTGACAAGATTTTGAAGAAATTTTTGATAATGTGAGTATGGTGGACATCTTTTTTTTTTTTCCTGCCCAGTACCCATTTGTCCTCCTTCTGGGAACAATGGCACCCCAATTTATCTCTGAGACCAGCTTTCCCTGACTCTAAATCCAGGTGGTCTGGATGGTCTAAACTCTTCCCTCATCCATCTTCTTAAAATTCTATGAGAGTCTTTTTCATTATTTTGAAGTCTTAACCAGTTAAATACAGGTTACTTGATGGTTTACCCTCAAGTTTGAAAATATGTCTGTAAGCCTGGAAATCCTAGTCGTTTTAGCCAGGATAGGTGTGTTTAATATCTTCTATTTCCACTCCAGATATACCCTCTGCCCTTTCCCATGTTTTCCGTGCCTTGGAAGAGCTTACTTGCCTAGGTTACATCAGTGGGTGCTCTTTCCCTCAGGTCTAGGCCAAGAACTGGTAGGAGATTAGAGGCCTGAAGAAGGGCAGGGAACTGGTATTTACTTCCCTGGACGCATCCCTGTGACATCACCATGGCTTGACTGTCTCCTTTAACCAAAGCTGTAGTGCTTTCAAATGGCCCTTTCTACACAGCATTCTCTGCCTCCAGGTTCTGGTGTCTTCTCCTTACCTCGCCCTTTCATCTTAGGAATGGTAGTGATGTAACATCTTGTGGTTTCCTTCCCAATGCCCCGCCCACATGTATAACTCTCCTTCAGTTGTCCAATTTGTGTATACCATCTGTTTCTTTCTAGGATCCCAAATGACACAGAGATGTGCATTTTCACACTCTCTGGCTGATTGTCTAAGTAGTGTTCACAGACTCAGCTGTTAGATAATGGCCCAAGAAATCTAACCACATCTCAACATCCCAGAACTGGTAGCCCTGGATAAAGCCACTTAGAATTCAGGTTGAAGTTGTTGATAACCCAATCAAACACATCACAGTAAAGTAAATTAACCAAATTAGTATATAATTATGGAAAAAGGTAATATTGGAAACTTGTTGAGTATGAAGTTCTTATGTTTTATGTTTTTCATGTATAATAAGCTTAGATAACTGTCACTCTAAATATTTCTGTAGAAATTCTAATAAAAAGAGTTAAGAATCATTAATATAATTACAAAGAGCACTAATTTCTGGTTCATTAAGTTGAACACTTTCTGTTTTACAAACCTAGTATATATATTAGTTGAAAGTATACCCTTGAATGTAAAAAAAAAAAAAAAAGTGGATTCGATTCCTGAATCAACTACTAGCAGCCTATATGCCCTTGAGAAATTAAATGACTTTTAAAAACTTTGTTTTTCTCACTTGTAAAATGAAGATTATAATAGTATTTATTACACATGGTATGTAAAGTAGTAAAAAGTAAGTGCTCATTTAAATGTTATCTATTATAAGCATCATTGTGAGTACTATATTTTCTCCATGAATAGGCCTCATTTTACCATTGATATCTAAGGCTCATGATCTCAGAAGTCTGTAGGTGCCAGCAGGTTAACACATGAGTAAAGTTGTATAGTCATAAAGAGCCATTCCCCCCTTAATCTCTTCTTTATTCTATTCTGATAGATTTTGCTGTTCTGAGAGAAACTGTCTTGTGAGCTCAACAACAAATGGCAAGTGACTCTGAGCCCGGTTTCTCAGGGAGAGCAGCAGCCACCTTTCAGTTTCTGGTGTTTGTTGCCTTGTGGGGAGAATGGACATAGTATTGGTAGGCTTTTTTCAAGAGAAAAAAAGCTTGATTTTTAAAAAAGAGAATTAGAATTTTGGGGGTTTGTGTGAGATCTCATTTTTTTTTAATTCAGATAATTTTTAGCGCATTTTTAGGTTCACAGAAAAATTGAGGGGAAGGTACAGAGATTTCCTAATACCTCCTGCCCCCCAGCCCCCACATAGCTCTCCTATTACTGACATTACCCACAAGAGTGGTGTATTTGTTAGAATTGGTGAACATATGTCAACACATCATAATCACCCAGAGTCCCTAGTTTACATTGTAGTTCACTCTTGGTGTTGTACATTCTTTTATTTTGGACAAATGTAAGATGACATTTATTTATCGTTATGATATTGTATCATACAGAGTATTTTAATTGCCCTAAAAATACTCTTGTGCTCTGCCTATTCATTCCTTCATACTCCCTAAACCCTGGCAACCACTCATGTTTCCGTTGACTGCATAGTTTTATCTTTTTCAGACTGTCATATTTCATATTGGCTTCTTTCACTTAGTAATATGCATTTAAGGTTTTTCCATGTCTTTTCATGGCTTGATAGCTCATTTACTTGTAGTGTTGAATAATACTTAATTGTCTGAATGTATTACATTTTATTTATCCATTCACTTACTGGAGGACATCTCATTTGCTTCTAATTTTGGCAATCATGAATAAAGCTGTTATGAACATCTGTGTGCAGGTTTTTATGTAAACATAAGTTTTCAGCTTCTTTGGCTAAGTACTAAGGAGTAAGATGCTGGATCATATGGTAAAAATATGTTTAGTTTTTTAAGAAACCACCAGACTCTCTTCCAAAGTAACTGTACCATTTAACATTCTCACTAGCAATTAATGACAGTTTCCATTTCTCCATACTTCGCTAGCATTTGGTGTTGTCAGTGTTCCAGATTTTGGCCATTTTAATAGATGTGTAGCAGTGTCTCATTGTTGTTTTAATTTGCATTTTCCTGTTAAGTATGATGGGGAACATTTTTGCATATGCTTATTTGCCATTTGTATAGCTTCTTTGCTCAGATGTTTATTTAGCTCTTACTGCCATTTTTAAATCAAGTTGTTTGTTTTCTTATTGTTGAGTTTTAAGAATTCTTTGTATATCTTGGATAACAGTCTTTTTTCAGATGTGTCTTTTGCAAATATTTTCTCCTCTACTGACTTATCTTCTTATTCTCTTGACTTGATATTTTGCAGAGCAAAAGCTTTAAATTTTAATGATGTCCAGCTTAAGTATTGCTTTCATGGATTATTCTTCTGGTGTTGCATCTAAAAAGTCATTGCCATACCCAAGGTCATCTAGGTTTTCTCTTATTATCTTCTAGAATTTTTAGAGTTTTGTGTTTTACATTTAGATCTGTGATCCTTTTGAGTTAATTTTTGTGAAGGATGTGTCTAGAGTCATTTGTTTTTTGCATGTGATGTCCAGTTGTACCAGCACTATTTGATAAAGAGAATATTTTTGCTCTTATTTACTGCTTTTGTTTCTTTGTCAAAGATCAGTTGACTAAATTTATTGGGATCTATTTCTGGGCACTCTGTTCTGTTCCATTGATCTATTTTTCTGTTATTTTATCAATACCACACTGTCTTAATTAATGTGGCTTTATAGTAAGTCTTGAAGTTGGGATAGTGTCAGTCCTCCATACATATTTTGTTACATTTATACTTAAGTATTTCCTTTTTGTATGCTAATGTAAATGCTATTATGTTTTTAATTTCATATTTTACTTTTTCATTACTGGCATATTGGAACATGATTAACTTTTGTGTATTAACCATATATCTTGCAAGCTTGCTTTAATTTCTTATTCGTTCCAGGAGATTTTTATGTTGTTGTTGTTTCAGATTTTCTACATAGATAATCCAGTTATCTACTGACAAAGACAGGGTTATTTCTTTCTTCTCAATTTGTACACCTTTTATTTTATTGTCTTATTGAATTAGTAGAAATTCCAGGACAGTGTCAAAAATAGTGATGAGAGGAAACATCTTTGCCTTATACCTCATCTTAGTGGGGGAAAAAAAATCTCAATTTTATCATGTCAGCTCAAAATTTTTTTAAGTCGATACCAGGAAAACAAAACACATCTGCAGAGTAGATTGAGAGCATAGGGCACCAGTGTGAGTTCTGACCTAGGAAATCGAAATCACTCGCTCTAATCAGACCAACCTATGGAGGGCAGGGAAGTCAATGGTTGATTCAGCTTACATGTAATTCTCTTCTGTGGTGGAATTCAGAATAAGACAGCACTTGAGAAATTAGTAATTGACTAGAGTTTCTATGCCATTCACACCTCCCTGCCAACCCCAGATACTCTGCCCCTGGTCCCAACAATGACAAGTGAAGAGGAGAAAAGAGCAGTGATGAACCGATTCTCAGAGTAACACTCATGTCCTCTTGGCAAAGAAGCTAAAGTAGGAAAATATAGAAGGACTTTGCATCTTTGGTTTTTACTTATCTCTTAGCTCACAATTAAAACACACTATGCTAAAGGGGGAATAAAAGGATCTTGGCTTGACCTCCTTTCTATGTTGTTTTTCCACTTGCCTGTGAGCTTCATTAAATGTGCAGGAAACAAGCTGGTCTTCAGAAGCTTGTAGCTGAGAAGTCAGAGCGCAGTGTCTAAAATAGGTACTCTACTGAAAAGGGTACCCTGCATCCACATAGTCATTTCTTGCTAAAGAACTGCTGATATCCTTGAAGCTCTTCAGCATCCCAAAGAGGCTAAGTAACCTAATAGTCACCTCCTGGTGAGGATTGGTGGGAGAATAAAGTACGATCTGATTCTGAGTTCTTTTGAGAGGTTTTAATTTTCTGAAATGTCTTTCACAGAATTCATAGATCCTCTAATTAATCTTTCTTTACACGCTCCTTGTTCTCCATTCTCATTTTTTTCCCTGGAATTATTCATTTATTCATTTAATGACTCTACTCTTCCATTCATTTAATTTTTATTCAGTGAGTATTATGTTCTAGACACTATGTCAGGCACTAGGGATACTATGAAAATAAAGAAACATGTAGGAGATGAGAACGATTTTTAGTTGACTTCCCACATCATCACTTTGACAATTCTAGTGGGAATGGAAGTGCAGCTAGGAGATGATGCTAGTGGACACTTTATTCTTCTCCCTGCCTCATTTGATATAAATATAATTTTCCACTACTTTGTAACTTCAGAACTCATCAATTTTATAAGCACTGTTTTATGTTTGCATATGTCCTCCTTTGCTTGGAGTCAAATTTCCTGGGTTTTAATCCCAGCTCCTTCACATCTGCTAGCTGTGTAACCTTGAATACGTTGTTTAACTTTTCTGTGCCTCAATTTATTTCTAATATGGGATTATAATAATAGCTGACTTAGAAAAGAATTGTTACAATCAAAACAGGGCATAAATGAGCTTGGCAAATATCTAGCTGCTAATCAGATATAGTTAATTTGTTATGCTATTATTAATTGTCGAATAATAAATATATAGATCAGAGTGAACAAAAGACTGTAAAATGAAAAGATTGCGTGGAGGATTGGCATAAATATAATTGAAAACATAAGAAAAACAAAAATATATAGATAAAAATGGGAGTTATGATTTGAATTTTTTTAGAATTAGTTGTGATGGTAATGACTTGTTTGAGCTCTCTGTGAGAGAATTGTCCATTAATATGGACAATTAATCAAGTCCTATGTTTTTGTGAAAAATCTATATAATTGCTTCAAATCTATACTTGATTTAGCCAATATTGACAACCAGCTCTAAACTGCTGAGTACAGTAGACAGGATGCTATAGATTGCAGATGACAGAAATCAAACATGACTTGGGTCAGCATAGGTTTGTACAGGGAAGAACTGAAATCAAGAATAAATAGGACTTGATCAACATTTCTCTCTGTCTGTCTGTCTCTCCCTTCTTTCTCTCTTTTCTCTGCTGATCTCTGCATAGATCAATTTTTTCTACTACAGATGGGTGTTCTCCACACAGCAGGGACCATGGCTTCATGTTCTTATCTTTTTAGGGAAAAAATTTTCAATCCTAGTTTAATTTTGAAAAGTTCTGAGCAAGTATTCTGATTGGCTTTGCTTAGGCCACATTCCCACATCTTGGACCAATAACAGTAGCTAGGGAAGGAGGAATACACTATGATCTTATGCTCTTGAGCCAGCATCCTCTCAGTAACCAGGAGTTTGGGTATATTACCAGAAATCGTGCTGGAATATGGGGTTGTAGCCCTGGTTTGGAAATTTTGTCAAACATTCAGCCATTCCAGTTTGTGTCCACTACATGGGAGTTGGGAAGCAGTTAATAATCTTTCCTGACCTGTATTTTTCATAGTGTATGATGATTGTTAGATTTATTCTACGGACATTTAAACTATAATGAGCCTTTAAAAGTTTTACTCTAAATTCAATTTATATTGGAGTTCACCATTTCTCAAAAATATATTCTAGCCCAGTTCCCCACAATGTCTTGTTAGTCGCTTGAAATCTGTCCAGGAAATTCTGCCAACTTCAAAAGAAATCATAGTATTACTAACATTTAAAAAATGATGTGTTTTATTGCTAAGAATAAGAGCCCAGGGAGAGGAAAAAAGTGGCATGTTATTTATCTTTATAATTTCATATACAAGATATGCACAGAAGTGTTTTTTAAATGGGACAGGAGTAAAACTTACAGTCCACTCCATGGCATGTAGTAGGATTTCAGTGGAGGTACATCCCTTTCTTCTCTGCCATTTCCCTTGAGGAAAGCTAAGGTATTTATGACTCAGTTTGCAAGCAAAGCTATATCCACCAGAACAGATGTTTTACTCTGGTTTTTACACTGTACAATTATTACGGGAGTGAAATGAGGATTCCCAGACACAGAAAACTCAAATATTTTTTTTCTCGATGAAGCGCTTTTACAACTTTTATACCAATTCTTCTCCTAAATCTTTCCACACGTTGAATACTCTCTCTCTTTATTGGAAAACAGAAAAATCTCCAATTTATTCAAAACTTATTTTCTGAAGGTATAATATTCACAAAAATCCATGAAGGTTAGATGCATATTATTCAAACATTTAGGGCAAAAGTACCTGATGTACATTATATTTTGTATTTTGCTAAAAATTAAATTGCTTGATGATGAGTTTCTACCTTTCAACATTACATGAAACATTTGGCTAATGATAGGCTATCTCTCTTGAAACCAATTATGATTTTATTTTACAACCATCTTTGCTATCATCTTTTAACTCTAGGATAATGTATTTAAATTTCAATTAAAGTTCAAGAATCTTTTTCCAATGAAATGCTTCATTCAGAGAAAATTCATTAAGTAGCTACTATAAGTGAAACTCTGTACCAATAGAATTAGATTGACTGCAGGATAACTCGGTTATTACCCTAATATCATCATTGTTAGACCAATAGAAGATTTATACTATTGTAGCAAATGTTTCCACAAAAATGCAGTCGAACTGCAATTTTTATCAATGTAATTTTAGATTTTATCCATTTAATGGCTAACCTGAGAAATACAGAAAATCGAAATAACCTCTCTGGAGTAACATATGATATTTACCTAGATATTTAAATCCCAAATATTCTGTTCCTAATCTTCTCCGTAACCTACACCATATGTCAGTGGAAGAATACTACTTAATGTTAGAGAAGACTTAAAAGTATCTCTTTCTCTCTTCTTTTTTGAGCTGTGAGGTAGTGTGGCTTGTTTGTTGAAAGCAGACTCATTCAAGGATTTGTTTTTGAGCTTGAAATTCAGCAAGGAGGTGTAGTGTCTTTTTGTTGTGCTCAACAGTACACTTAGGATGTGTATTACATATTGTGAAAATATTCATAAAATTATTGGAAAAAATTCTCAGACCCAGTTACATAAACATAAAACAAACTACTTGCTCATTAAAAAAAAAAAAAGAAGAAGAAAATAAAAAAGAATGGATCATTCTGCCAGGATAATCAGGATAATCAACTGTCAATTATATTCCAATATTAAAGTCATTTCTGGGCTTGGAATAAGTTTAGATTTTTTTTCTCTTTATGTACATTTTGAACTGTTAACCCAATGCATTCATCTACATTAGGTGAGGAAAAATAACATTTAAAATAAACATATTTATAAGGTATTGATTGGGTGAAAACGACTAGATTGCAAACTACTTCAGGGCAAGGAGAGTGTATAATAAATACATCCTTATAACTTCCATCAGCACCTGTTAGTATAGTTATGGCTCATAATGGATATTCAGATAGAGGGTGATAAAATGAATGAACAAATAAACAAATAATAAAATAAACATAGTAGTAAAGGAAATGAAGCTGTTTTTGGATATTGACTTAAAAATGAGAGCATTGAAATAACCTAAATGCTCACTGACAGACAAATAAAGAAAATGCATATATGTGCAGTGGATTGTTACTCAGTCATAAAAAAAAGAAGAAAATTCTGCCGTTTGGAACACCGTGGATAAACCTGGAGGACCTTATGCTAAGTGAAATGAGCCAGTTACAGAAAGGCGGACCAATACCATGTGATTCCTCTTATATGCGGAATCTAAAATAGTCAAACACATAGAAGTGGAGAATAGAGTGTTGGTTGCCAGGAGGTGGAGGCAGAGGAAAATGGGAAGTTGTTGTTGTTCCATGAGTATAAGGTTTCAGGTAAGCAAGATGAAGAATTTCTAGAGATTCATTGTACCACACTGCCTGCAGTTCACAATATAGTATTGTGCACTTCGAAATTTGTTTTTACAAAACACATAACAAATTAACAAAAAATGTGACATAAGTTAGAAAAAAATTAAATGAGAGCATAGTATGAACAGTTCAACAGGTCCAAGTCCAAAATTGGCCTCAGGAAACAGCTTAATAGATGCCATGAATCACAGCTACCAGAGCTGTGTGGG
>NW_011888915.1:2873601-2875285 GCF_000151845.1 Pteropus vampyrus
AGAGAAATAGAAAAAAATTATCATCCATATACTCCCCTATTAGATTTAACAATTTCCATATATACATATGGATGTATGTGTATTTATATTTTCCTACAACGCCTGTAAAGCATTTTTAGATTATACAAAAACTACTGAATGAATTTTATCTTTTTGCAGTTCTGCTGGTCCTTAGTATATATCTCACTATGTATGTTCAGTTCAAGAATTGTGTTCTAAAAGCATCCAAAATGATTATTCTGCCTGTGGTATTAATGATCTTTTTGTCGACTATTTTGGATTTTTTTGAATATATAAAATATTCTCATGGTTCAAGAGCAATAACTATATGAAATTACAGTCTCAGGCTGTTCTCATTTTCTTCCCTATTTCCTTCAGCACAACTCTTCCACCTATAGGTAACCATTTTTATTAATTTTTGATTTATATTTTCATTGATTCTTTTTTCTAGCAGAAGCATATATGCATACATATTATTTCCTCTCTTTTCTTAAACAAAATACAGCCTACTTTATCTCTCTCATTTTTCACTTAGCTATCTTGGAATTCACTCCAAGTCAATACAGACAGCTTTTTCATTCTTTTTACAGCTGTACAACGCTTTGATGTATCTTTCTACCATCACTTACTCAACCAATTCTCTCTTGATGAACATTTATGTTGTTTCTCATCTTTTGTTATTTTAAATAATGTCACAATAAATAACGTAATACAAAATTTATTTTATTCTTTTGTGAGTATACCTTTAGTATTGGTTTTTAGAAGTGATACTGCTGGCCATAGCATAAATGCAATGTAATTTTGTTAGATTTTACCAGGTTTTCTTTTATAGGGAAGCTTTATACTTACTCCTAACAAGTCTGAGAGTGCCTATTTCTATATCTTGTGCTGCATAAAATACCACTCTAAAACTGAGTTGCTTAAGACAACTATTATTTAATTAGTTTGTAATTATGGGGATGGATAGTTTAAGCGAGGCTTGACTGCACAGTTCTGTTCTCAGCTGGGGCTCTGTTATAGATCTGAAGTCAACGGTAGGTCAGCTTCTGCAGTGGGTTGACTGTTATTTGGATTGAAGAGTGGTGACTAGGCCAAGTGTCTCTCACCCAAAAAGCTAGGTCAGGCATGTCAACATGATGGCTGGGAAGAGTTCGAAGAGAACAAGTGGAAGCATGTAAATCTATTTGAGGCCTAGAACAGACCTGACATGATGGCACTTCTGTATTCTATTTGTCAAATTCAGCCACAAGGACAACTCACATTAGGGGAATGGGCTTCACATCTTGCTGGGAGTCATGTTGTAAAGAGGTGTAGCTACAGGGAGCAGAATAACTGTGGCCATTGTTGCAAACAATCGACCACAGTTCCAAAAGCCTTGCCAAAATAGTACACTGTTATGATTATGAATTTCTGCCAATCTCTTTGGTAAAAAAAAAAAAAAAAAAAGGCATTTTAGTGGATTTGAATTTTCATTTCTTGTTATTAATGAGGTGGAATATCTTTTTTATGAACTGTCTCTTCACTTTTTTATCAGATTGTTCTTTGTTTCTTGATTTTTAGCAGCTTTTTATATATTAGAGAGATTAATTCTTTATGGTGTAAATTGCAGTCATTCTCCCCACTCAGTCTGTTATAGACTTTCCCCCCTTTCCTTGCACTGTTTTATTTTCCATGCAGAAGTTTA
>NW_011888915.1:2875335-2882168 GCF_000151845.1 Pteropus vampyrus
GTTGTAAAGAGGTGTAGCTACAGGGAGCAGAATAACTGTGGCCATTGTTGCAAACAATCGACCACAGTTCCAAAAGCCTTGCCAAAATAGTACACTGTTATGATTATGAATTTCTGCCAATCTCTTTGGTAAAAAAAAAAAAAAAAAAAGGCATTTTAGTGGATTTGAATTTTCATTTCTTGTTATTAATGAGGTGGAATATCTTTTTTATGAACTGTCTCTTCACTTTTTTATCAGATTGTTCTTTGTTTCTTGATTTTTAGCAGCTTTTTATATATTAGAGAGATTAATTCTTTATGGTGTAAATTGCAGTCATTCTCCCCACTCAGTCTGTTATAGACTTTCCCCCCTTTCCTTGCACTGTTTTATTTTCCATGCAGAAGTTTAAACATTTACACAGTTTAACGTATCATTTTTTCTTTATGGCTCATAGATTTTTAATTCATAGAAAAGTTTGCCGTACTCCCAAATTTTAGAGATTTATCATGTTTCCTTCTAGTTCTATTAATTTTAGAACAAGTTAATGTCCCAAAGTTAACAGCTGTGCTAACTATAGTTTCTTTTGAAATGCCATAAAATCATGATGTATTTCAAGCTCATTTATCTGAAGTCAACTTCATGTTGGAGAAGGTGCAATGTACGCCTTTCTGCCAGCTGCCAAGAGAGAAAGAAAGGCAGAGAAACAAATAACAGAATTCTGGAACAACAAAAAGATCCCCTCCAGAAGCTCACCTGTAATGTTTGTTGTTTGAGATCTAGACCATCAGTTCCCATAGAAACCATGTCAAAAATTATGGTTAGGCTTCTGCATCTCACCAACTTTGTTTTACCTGCATTATAGATAAAAATCACACTGTGCCTACAGTTATTACCCATTCCTATTTCCATCTCTAGGCCTGAAGATAAAGGAAATAAAATTATCAGTGCCATATGAGATCTGGAGTGTGGAAGACAGGGCACCCAAAGGAGTTTCGGTCATAAGGGGATATGGCCACTGTCATAAAGCAGTGCTGACACAGAAGGAGAGCATGAGGGGAGAATATCCCCATCCCATCTCTGATATTCCGTCATTTTGTCTCATTCGTCAAACCCAAGTGGAATCCAGAAGGCAAAATATCCCAGGCGTTGCATGTAATCTATAAAGCTCAGCCCCCAGAGCACAGAGAAGGGAAAGGAAGGGTGGACAATGATCAAATGGTGCCAACAGAGAATTACCATGCAGTTAGAGACTCCAAAGGTCCAGGGTGAAAATTTCAGGGTACCAGGGTCTATATCAGTATAAATGTTAGAATATTTCAGAATGGCTCCATAGTGAAGTGGTTAGCGCATCTGCTTTACACGCAGAAGGTCCCGGGTTTGCACCCCATGTGGAGCCACGAACCGTACCTTGGGTGCGCCAGGCCCCAGGTGCACACCAGGAGCATGTGGGAGGAGACACCCTGCCTTCAGAGATCCTGTTCTTAAGTGGAAATGGCAACATCCATAGGTCAGGGGTGGAAGGTGGGGGTAATTAAAGAGGGGAAAAAATAAATGTTAGAATATTTCTTGGTTTAGATTGGCAACCTGGCTTTTCCGTCTAGACTGGGAAAATCTTGAGGCCATCTGTGTATCCTTACCATTTAACTCAGGGTTTAAAACTTGAGAGGAGCACAAAACTCATTGAAGAGTGAGGAATAACTAATTAAAAACCTATTCCATAAGACTACAAGAAAAAGAAAACAGAGACAGTTTTTTTTTTAACTTGGATTTGACAGCAAATTCTTAGATATGTCAGGGAAAGCACAAGGAACAAAAGAATTTCAGGGTACCAGGATCTACATCCTTATAAATGTGTGAATATTATATTAATATTATATAAGATATATTCAAAATAGTTAGATAGGGCTTTATCTAAATTTTTTTTTTTTGCAACAGGGGGAATTAGCAATAAAGTGAAAAGACAACCTAAAGAATAGGAGAAAGTGTTTGCAAATCATATATCTGATAAGGTTCTAGGACTCAAACTATATAAAGAAGACTTACAATTGAACAACAGAAATGCAAACAACCTAATTTAAAAATGAACAAAGGGCTTGAATAGATGGTTCTCTGAAGAAGATGTACAAATGGCAACAAGCACGTGAAAAGAGGCTTAACATCGTCAATCATTAGGGAAATACAAATCAAAATCATGCGATACCACTTCATACTCACTAGGACAGCGACAATAAAAAAAAAAATCAGAAAATAACAAATGTTGAGGATGTGGAGAAATTGGAATCCTCATACATTTTAATGGAAATGTAAAATGGTTCATCCACTTTGGAAAACAGTTTTGTAGTTCCTCAGAAAGTTAAACATTGAATTACTATATAACCCAGCAATTCCACTCCTGGGTATGTACTCAGTGAACTCAAAAGAATTGAAAACAGGTGTTCAAACAAGTACAGGTACACACATGTTCATAACAGCAATATTACAATAGTCAAAATGTAGAAACAGCTCAAATGTCCATCAATGATGAATGGATAAACAAATTGTGATATATCCATACAATAGAATATTATTCACCCATAAATATGAATGAAGTACTGACATGGATAAACGTTGAAAACATGCTAAGTGAAAGAAGACAGGCATAAAAGGTCACATACTGCATGATTCCATTTTTATGAAATATCCGGAATAGGTAAATCCAAAGAGACAGAACATAGATTAGTGGTTGCCAGGAGCTAGGACAAGTGGGGATGGGCGCAACTGCTCAGTGGGTACAGGATTTACTTTGGGGTGATGAAAATGTTTTAGAACTAGATACAGGTGGTGGTTCCATAACATTATGAATGTACTAAATGCCATTGAATTGTTCACTTTAAAATGGTTAATTTTATGCTATGAGAATTTCATGTCGATTAGAAAATAAATAGTAAAAAAGGAGGAAGAAAGTGGGTAATGATATAGGTGGAAAAGTATTGGTCATGATTTGATGATGGATATAGGAGGGTTCATACTCTTGTCTATTTTGTATGTTTTAGAGATTTTCCATAAAAATTAAATGAAAGCAAGAATAACAGAAAAGCTGCAATTTCATTTTGCATCTGATTTTGTTTTTACATATTTTAATTGACCCATTGCGGAACAGATTGCAATCTCAGAGCTTTCTCTGTCTCTCTTTTCTATTTTTGATTCAAGTACACAGCTTTTAGAGATTTTATAAAAGGATTAACCACACCCACCCTCCAAACAATTTATCTCAACCCATCCAATGCCCAATAATTTAGAAATAAGTATCTCACTGTCAAAAGCTATATCATGTTATTTTCTTTTCCCTGCACACTTATTGAGATGAGGTTCTGCATCTGGGTTTCCAGGTAGTTCTAAACAACATGAAAATATTTGCAACATCTGTGTTTCTGTATTGTGTACCTTTTGAGTTAAGATAGGTTCACAGCTTCCATCAGATTTTCAAAGGGGCCTGTGACCCCATAAAAACATAAATATCACAGTAAACGAAGAATTGCATATAGATGGAGAATTAAGATTCAGTTGCAAATGAAATAAACCCCAATTAAACATGTATTAAGCATTCAAGGAACATATCAACTGATATAACTGATAAACCGAGGGGTGGTTCAGCTCCAGGCATGGCTTCATCTGGGGCCTCAAACAGTCATCGGGACTGGCCCTTGCTCTCTCCATCTCTCAACTCTGTCTCTATCAGCTTTGCTCTCTTCTCAAGCTTTTTTCTTGGGTGGATATTAAAGCAACCACATACTCCCACCTAGAACAGGGGGTGGAGAAAAGCCTACCTACATCACAAGGCCAGGTGTGAAAGAAAGGTGGTTTCACAAAGCAAAGTGGTATGCTTGCACCCTTTTACCAAAAGAAAGAAAATGGATGTTGGGCAGGCAAATGTAACACGTTTGCTGGAAATACTGATGACGAATCTTTACATGGACTAAAAGGTCAAGTTGAACCCGGTCTTCCCATGCTTCTAGACACCTGGGATTGCCCTGATTAGGAAGATGTGGAATTAAGAGTAGGAATGTCCTCTGAGTGGACAGTGGAGTGAAGATTGGATTTGGGGCAAGAGCTGGGGGATCTGCCAGCAGCATTAGCATTGCTGAAGGGGCCGAGAAGAAAAGCAAAAAGCAAATAGCAAAAAATTCAACCCAGTTGGCAATGAATCAGAAGGAATAGCGACTCTGCAACAACTCACAAGGGGTAAAAGGAGGAAAAAGGGAGATCTGTATTTAGGAACAAGAGGGAAGAGGGTCGCAGGACATATTCTTTTAGTAGACATGATTATAATAATAAAAATAATAGTCATTTATTAAGCATTTCCTATGTGCCAGGCACTGCCCTTGTGTGTATCATCTCCACAGTAAGCTCCTATGAGGTGTGCATAACTTATCCCCATTTAATTTATGAAGAGACATAGTGTGTCTAGGCAAACTAGAAGCATGAGAAGATCGGGTTCTACTTTATTTTTATGTCCATGTAAAGATTCATCATCAGTCCCAAGGCCATTGTATCTTATAGTACACTCTCCTTGCCACTTCCATTGCAGAATGGCTCTCTGCGACCAAAGAATGCACTGTACTAGCAATATGTTACTTAAGAGTCTGAGCCTTGCCTTTATAAAACATGAGAGAGTATTACACAGGCTAGCACTGAAATTTTGCTGTGTGATAAGCACTGCGATAAGAGTTTCATGAGTGTTACCTAATTTTATCCTGATAAGAACCCTATCCGATATGACCAGAAACAGTGAAAACTGTGATTTCTCAGAGTCACACAGGGAATCCAGGGAGTCTGATCGAAGAGCCTGTGTTGCCCATCACTCTGTTGATCACAGGATCATTAGAAACAAAACGCTTGAATAATTCTCATCCCCATGAAATTTTGGGCCCTAATTTATCTTTGCCCACAAAGAGATCTTTGCACAGTTGTCTCCATCCAGTATGCATATTATTAGCATCTGTGGAAAGGAATACTATAAAATGTCTTTTTACTTGGAAAAAAAATTAGAGTTGTTCTAGTTTTTATTTTGCCTTGAGGTTTTCACTGTTTTTTATTTATTAGATTTCTCCCTTGGTGCCAAAAATTCGATATTTTCTTCCATTTTTTTTTCCTGGAGATGACTTTGATATTGATATGTGATTTGATTCCATTAGCTGGATTCTCCCTGGCTTGTTGATTGGCACTATTTTTAAAGCCCAGGATATATGCATCAGAAGACAAGTGCGTGATTCTCACATGCCAGGGAGGAGAAAGTTCATCTTTAACCCCTATGGAGAGAACTTCTGGTGCCAATAATTGTCCTGTGCCCTGATCACATCCTTTTGTTACTGGTGTCTTTTAAGAAGATAAAAGGATAGTACAGGAGATCATTGTGTGTGACTACAACATGATAATAATAATAATAAAAGTATTCATTCAACAAAATTTTTTTAGACCACATCCTATATTCAGGCTCTTAGAGTGTGAATTGGTAAACAGAACCCTAAGAGAACTTGCGCTGTAGCAGGGGGAGACAGAAAACAAACAATAAACATAATAAATAAACAAAATAGTATATGGTTTAGTGATAAGGCTATTTTAAAAGAGGGGAAAACAAGTAAAGCAGAGAAAAGAAATGGGAAATATGGGGTAGAAACTGACCACAGAATTAAATGCTATGGTCAGTGCAAGCATCATTAAGAAAGTGAGATATAAACAAAGACTTAAGGGAGTTGCAAGTGTAAAGCTAGGGGAAGAACAGTCCAGGCAGAGGGACAGCCAGTGCAAAGGCCTTGAGGCAGAAGCATGCCCAGGAAGTTCTAAAATCAGCAGAGGCCACTGTGACAGAAGCCAAGTGAGGACGGGGGAGGCCAGGAAATGAAGTTAGAGAGAGAGAAGGGAGCTAGATCATACAGAGTTTATAGATCATTGTAAGAATTTTGGCTTTTATTTTGATAAAAATAAGGTTTAAACAGAGGAGAGTCTATTTTGAAATAACCACTCTGAAATTAGACCGTAGAATGGTAAAGGTAGAAATAGGAAAATCTATTAGTAGGCAATTACAGAATTCCCAGAAATGTCTCAGAGTAGGTGATAGCTATGTCCCCATAGTTATCTGTGGGGTGAAAAAGATGGTGAAAAAAGGTCAAGTTCCAGGTAAATTCTTATGCTTCCTGACAGATCTGATGTGAACTGTGACGGGCTGATAATAGAATGGTTATCAACTGAGATGGAAAAGGCTATGGGTGGAGAAGTTTTGGGAGGAAGATCTGGAATTCTCTACACGCATTTATGAATTCATTTATCCAGCCATTTAATAATTATTAAGTGCCTGTTATGAGGAGGCATTCTCTCACTAATTTTCAGAAAATATTACAGATGAGGAAACAGGCTCAGAGAGCTTAAGCCATTTGCCAGAGTTCATTTTGCTAATAATAAGTGGCCTTGTTATTCTAGTCTGAGTCTTTGTGTTCATTTTATTTTATTTATTTTTTATTAGTTTCAAGTATACAGTAGATTTACCTTCCATACCTATAGCTTCTAACATGTGGCTTCATTGCACCAACAGAATCACTGAAAAATTACCTTGTTTTACTTATATATTGTTAAATGTCAAATAACATTTTATAGCAAGTTAAAATTTCATTTTCAGCCATATCTCACTTTATTTTTCCGTGAGACACTAGGAAGAATCCACCTTCCCATTACTTTTTAAAGCCCTTAGAATATCTCATTGAGAACTGGGCATAAATGATTGACTGTTCTGCTTTTTGGAAGACATAATGAAGATATACATGAAGCTTCTAAATACTGAACACTTATTGTGTAACAAGCACTATATCTGAAAATTTTGG
>NW_011888915.1:2884238-2911072 GCF_000151845.1 Pteropus vampyrus
AGACTGGCATTTTTCTAACTTGTCCGAGTCAATATGGTTTGATTTAAATCACAGTAATGGAATTACATTTATTCATATTGGCTATATGGAGATCCCTACCGTAAATAAGAAAGTTAAAAAAATTGACAATACCAATTATTTGTAAAGATATGGAGCTATAGGAACTCTCATTTTTGCTGGTTAAAATGTAAAATGGTACATACAGCTGCTTTAAAAACAGTTTGCAAGTTTTTTAATAAAAGTAAACATACTTATTATATGATCCAGCAACCACATTCCTAAATATTTACCCATTTGAACTATAAACTTCTGTTCATGCAGGAACCTATGTGTGTATGTTTATAGAAGCTTTATTCATGATTGTCCTAAACTGGAGGCAACCAAAATGTCCTCCAAAAGGTGAATGATATATATCCATACAGTGGAATACTAATAATCAATAAAAGGAAATGTGCTATTGCTTCACACAACAACATAGATGAATGTTAAATACATTTTGCTAAGTGAAAGAACCTAGACCCAAAATGCTACATATTATATGATTCCATTTACGTGGCATTCTAGAAAAGAAAAACGATAAGAACAGAAAGCAGGCCATTTGTTGACAGGGATTAGGAGAGGGGAGAGTGGTTGATTAGAAAAGGGAAACAAAGAATCTTTAGGGTGTTGAATCCATTCTATATGGTATCAGGATGGTGAATACACAACTTCATGAATTTATCAAAATCCATTGAAATTGATATCTCAGAGAGTAAACTTTCATGTATGTAAATTAAGTTAGAAATCAATGAGGAGGTTGGAGGAAATCCCAGGATGAAATGTCGACTGTGACAAAAGAATCTATCTGTATTGTATATGAAAGACATAATCTCACTGGAGAAGGTGAGGAAACAGGAGTAGATCTAAGTGACTTTGTAAAATAGATTTTTAACTAGAAACTGTAGGGCTAAAGACAAAATCAACTAAACATAAACCCTGTACTCTAATTGGTAAGTTTGTTTATCCTGGGGGTACAGGTTAACAGTTCTGAAAATGTCTTGTATACTGAAGTTAAACAAATAATTAAATGAATGTGGATGGTGGTGGGAGATAAGCTTCTCATTGTTGGAGAGCTACATTATAGGTAAGAAGGGGGAAGATTAGTAAATTATGTGGTACTGGATTAGAGTAGGAAACATTAGTATAATTAACATATATTTAATTTATTATATAGATGGAAAAACCCACAAAGAATTATAGATGTGTATGTAAACATGAGCAAGCATATATACATAAATTTCTTAGCTCTGTCCACAAAGAGAGCTGAGAAGCAGTGACATTCCAGTAGCAAAGAGGAAACCCAGTGTCCAGATCTTGGTTTCTAGATACCATTCTCCAATAAAAGGTACCTGGGTCTCTGATAAATTGTTGAATCTAGGACCGAAGAGGGAAAAATACAGCATGAACCTGGAACTTCTTGTAATGCTTAAAAGTAAGAAGATCCTCAAAAATCAAAAGGATGGGGGCTTGTCAAAGGGAGCAAGAGCAACCTGAAAGAGATGCCAATGGCCAAAGCTAGAACAATTGAAGTATCAAAATTAACAGTGTAATATTGGATCCTAACAGAAAATAAAAACCAAATAAATGAGTGAATAAAAAAATTTTCCTTACAAGTCTTCCTTACGGAAGAATTCCAAATAATTTATCTAGACACTCCTCTGTCTAGCAGGTAGGGCTTAATCTTAGACACACGTGCACACACACACACATACCTTGACCTATGGGATGGATTTCATGACTTGATTCCAAAGAATAGACTATGAAATGAGGAAATAATAGTGGAGAAGCCTGGCAAAATACTACCTTGGCCAGGTAATGTAAGTTAATATCATTGATGATAAGTCATGTCAATAGCACATATCACAGATATGATGTGACGAGGACACTCACTTTACATCTGTGATGTTCTTAAAAACACCTCCAAATCCAGGCATCCCTGAGGAAAAAACAAAAACAGACAAACACAAATCAAGGGACATTTTTATAAAATACCTAACCAGTACTCTTCAAGAATATCAAAGTCATCAAAAACAAGGAAAGACAGAGAAACTGTCACAAGCTGGGAAAGTCTAAGGAGACATGATGACTAAACACAGTTTGTCTTCCTGAACTGGATCCTGACACTACAAGATGAAAGGACAGTGGTATAAAAGCTAATGAAATCCAAATAAAGATTTGAGTTTAGTTAATAATGTGCCAATGCTGTTTTCCTAAAAGTTTGATAAATGTACCATGGTTATAGAAAATCTGAAAACAGGGGCAACCAAGTAAGGAGTATATGTGAATTCTTTGCACTATATTTGCAACTTTTCTGTAAATTTAAAATTATTCAAAATAAAAGCAAAAGATGTTAACTTCAAATCTTGTTAGAAAATATTTTGACCATATAATGTCACTCTGTTTATAAATTGTATTCCATCCATGGATATGTCTATCTTTAGGCCAAGAACAATATCTTTGTTATTGTAGCTCTACGGTGACTCGTTAAATAGTGTAAGTTCTCCAACTTTTTCTTTTCTTTTATTTCAAAAAATGTTTTAGCTCTTCTAATCTTTAGAATCAACCTGTCAATTTCTTCATCAAAGGAACATTGGAATTTAGATACTAATTGTACATAGACCATCTTAGGAAGAATAGGCATCTAAGAATAGGCAACTTAGGAAGAATAGGCACCTGGAAAAGGTGATTTGATTACCTTAGACCTTGCCCCACCCAACTTGTGGGCCCACATAAGCCATTTCCAGTGGCTTTTCCATTCAAGTGGCCTGGTTTGGCTCATACCACGGACTTTCTTAAAATCTTTCAAAGATTCACAAAACCCAGAACGCAGCATCCGACCTCAGCATGCCTCGTGCCTCTTGCTGAGCAGCCGTAAGCCTGGCACTAGCAGCATCTGGCCTCGGTTCTTGGTCTGGCCTCTTGAGACCTGTCTAAGCTCTGTAGGTGGCAGCCATCTACAGATTGAGTCTTCCAATTCATGAATATTGTATTTCTCTTTATTTATTTAGATCTTATTTATTTCAAAAATCATAATTTTTAGAAGTCTCACACATGTTATTACATTTGTTCCTAGATGTTTTAGGTGCTATAGTAAATGGTAATTGTTAATTTTCTGATTGTTTCTTGCTAATATATAGAAATGCATGTGATTTTTGTATATTGACCTCCTACCTTCCATTTTTGATACACTCGTTTATTAGTTTTATTACCTTTTTTTATAGATTTTGTTCAGTATTTCTACATACTCAATCATGTCATCTACAAACAAATATTTTTACTTCTTTAAAACCTGTAGGCTTATTGCACCGGGCAAGACCACCAATGGAATATTGAATAGGAATCATTAGAACAGACATTCTTGCTTTATTACTGGTCTAAGAAGAAAAGTATTCAGAATTTCACTATTAAATATGCTAGGTTTCAGTATTTTTTTAGATACTTTATCAAGTGAGCAAATTTCCTTTGATTCCTAGTTCACTGAGAGTTCTTACAATGAATAGGTGCTAAATTTTGCCAAATGTGTTTTCTGCATGTATCGATATAATTACATGATTGTTATTCCTTATTCTTTACTGGGGTAAAATACATTGATTGATTTTCAAATGTTGAACTAAACTTTCATTCATAGGATAAACATCATTTGATTGTTGTGTATTTGATTTGCCGACATTTAGAAAAAAATCTTTTTTTCCTATGGATGTTTTTATGATTTGCTCATTGTCCTTGGTTTCCATCAGTTTGGCCATGGTAAGTTTAGAGCTGAGGTTCTTTGTATTTATTCTGCTTCATTTTCACTGAGTTCCTTGCTTCTGTTGGTTGATATCTTTTGTCTTAGGAAGTCCTAAGATACAAAAGACATCAACATTTACAAATATTTATCTGCACCCTTTCTCTTTCTTCTTCTGGGATGCTAAGTACATATGCATTAGACCAACTGATATTGTTTCATAGACATCTGATTTTTAACCCCCTTCCCCATTTTTTTGGTGTTTCTATTTGGATACTTTGTAGTGATCAACTTTCAAGTTCTCCATTTCTAATACCAAATTTTTTACTTCCAGCATGTATTTTTTCATATTTTTAATAGTTTCCATCTGTCTCTTCTCTATGAAAGACTCGTAAATTTCTCAAATTTAGTTTATTTAGATTTCTTAGCATCCTGAGCCCTCCAATGAGATTTTTACAAACTATGAGTTTATGGCTTATTGGGTTCGTATAGGCTGTTAGAATGAGTATGAAAATCTCTTGTGATTTTTCAACTATCTAACAATAATGGAAGTTTGTATATTATATTCAAGGAAGAGTTTGTGAGAACACTGCTTTTCCCCTGTGGGACACTATAAAATATGGAATTGTTTTAAACACACATAAATAGCAAGGAATTGGGAAACTTTTCTCAAGAGGTAATCTGGGCACAGACTGTAACTGATATCTCTAAAATAAATTGTATCTATACTTGACCTTAATGTGGATGTATCATCAGAGATTTTATAAGGGATAGATCCTGGTGTTTGACCTCCCTAAATCTTACAAAAATTTTCTTTACTCATCTAAGGAGAGACATGTATCTCCGAGCTCTGGTGACTGGAAGGCTAACTCTAACCATTGTAACATGATGCTTGGCTTTTGGAATTACTTCCCTTCTTATGCTTGAAGAGCCACTTGCTACAGGATAACACAATTAACTTATAAAACATAATGTATTCTGAATTCCAGTAGTGGAAATGTTAAGCGAAATCAGTTATGCCAATAGCAACATATATGCATAATAACTTAGAGAAAGCAATAATAGTAAAACAATTATTTAGCCTTTAATTTATGCAAATGTTCATAATCCCAAGAGGCGGAACTTATTATAATAGTTATTATTTATATTTTCACAATTATGGAAGCTGAAACTTGGAGCAGTGGAATCATTTGCAGTAGTAAACATCTGTTGTATCTTCTTTTCTAGCTTCAACTCACTTCATTCCTTAGGATAGAAACAACATTCTATTTTACCCAGGAGAACAAAACCACCAGCGTTCTCTGTTGGTGAGGTATAGGTGATGATGACTCCACCCTGGTTTCTGTTAGGCATGTGACCCAGTCCTAGCCAATCAGTTCAGCAACACAGGGCACTGTGATTAGTTCGAGGTGGGCATAAGACTCAATTCTAGGGATGCTTTCAAGCTGCTAAAAAAGAAGAATCTCTTTTCTTGTGGGATTGCTAGCGGTTAAGATGACGCCCACAGAGGAAAGAAAACCCAGAATCAGAGGGAAGAGGGAAACCAGATGCAGATAACATCCTCAGCTCTTAGATCCAGTCATGCCTGAAGGAAGTCCTTTGATCCCTCAGCTTTTCTTTTAAGTGTGCCAATATATTTACTTAAGCTGTTTGAATCCTTCTCTTCCTTTCATACAGGATTGTTTTGGCTAACATTTGTTGAATGCAGGAAGCTAGTGAGAACTGGGATTTGAAGTCAGGTATCAATTTCAAGGAACTACATTTCTGAAACTGTGTACATCACAACTTTCTTACTAAAGCTTTTTTTGCTGCAATTTCAACCAGCATTTCTTGAGTTAGAAAATTCTCTTGTCCAATGTGCATGAATTAAGAGGAGAGCTGAATGTTAAGGAATTTATTTGTTTAGTTCTCTATTCCCTTGGGTTGACTCTGGATTGTGATTAATTGCAGCTTTGGGCTAATTTGTTGCCTAATATTCTTGGGTAAAACTGTAAATGTCATATTAGATTTAACTAGGAGAAGCAGGGGGCTGTCTTCCTGCAAGCCTAGAGTTGGATGAACTATGAAAATGAACATTCACATAAGAATGCCATGTTTGTCTTCCTCATTGCTGCTTTCCCTGCAGGATAACTCTAGCTAATTTAGTAATTAGTGGTAGGAAGCTTGCAAATCTGCAAGCTAATTTGCACATAAGAAAACCATGCTTAAAATAACATTAACTCACTGGGTTTCTATGTGGGGTTTGGCACACAGCTGTCCCATTCCCTAGGCTGTATCCCCTGTGGTACTTTGAAATGGGAAAGGACAATAGGGCCTGCCTTGGAACAAGAAGTACATAAAGAGAGAGGAAGTGAAGGTAGAAATTGTTTTCTTTGGTGCAACTGAAATCCTAATAGGCCATTTCACTGACTGTAGAAGGTATTAACAGTCAAGCACTAGATAGTAATGATGATAATTTCTCTCAATTATTGAGTGCTTACTATGTCTCAGGCACTGTGGTAGATGCTTTATATATATTATTACATTTCCTTTTCAAACAAAAAGAAAAAAAAAACTATATATTTTCATCCCCTTATACGGATAAGGAAATAATGGCTCAACGACCTTAACTAACCAGTCTAAGCTCATACATTTACCAACAGCAGGGGCAGGATTCTTATTTAGGCTTAAATTTTAATTACAATGTATGCTGCCTTTTATATTACCAGGGTTTTGAAGAGAACTGTTATCCAGGATGTCACTGACATTTGTAGTAGAGTCAACCCCATTGTAATAAAGCTTATTATCAGAAATTCCGCAGGCATGAAAACATCTTATTTTAAAAAGACGTACTTGAGCCTATGTCTACCTATACCTACTACTTAATTTTTCACAGAAAAACTCTTTAAAACAGTAGGCTATACCTGCTGGCTATAGATCTTCATCTCCTCTTTTCTCTTGAACCTAATTTAATAGGGTCCTGATAAGGAAATGGCTCCTATTAAGGTTAACAGTGACCTCTAACTTCTCTTCTTGGTCCTGTCAGTTTCCTTTGACATATGGTAGGTAGTTTCCTCTCATTTTCTTTAAACTCTCTTCACTTGACTTCTGGAACGTCACATTCTCCTGTTCTTTTGGAGACCTTCCTTGTCCCAGCGACCATCCTTTCTTCCCTGGACTCTTGCTACAGCATCTTCACTGGTCTCTGTCCTTTCTTGCTCCCCTAAAATCCATTTCCTCCATAGCAGCCAAAGTGAGTTTCTCAAAAAACAAATCAGATCAGAGATTTCCTGATTAAAACCTTTCATGCCTTCCTATCGCACTTAGAATACAATACCAACTCCATTTCATGGTGAAACAGGCTATTTTAGATTTGCAATTCCTTCTTCTCTTATTTTATTTTTTACTGCTTTTTCTTTTGCTTTCTCTGTTCCAGACACACTGACCTTATGGCTCTTTCTCAAATATTCCAAGTTTATTTCCAAAACATGGCTTTTGCACAGTTTGTCTCTAACTTTCAATCCTCTTCTCTTAGGGTTCCATATACTGAGGATGCTTTCAGTGCTTTCCTATCATTCAGAGTGGTTCTTAGATTTCACTTCTTCAGGGACCATCCCCATAGCCAATCTAAAAGAGTTTCCAACCCATGCCTGTATTCTCTAACCTCTTATCCTGCTTTATTTTCTTTATTGCAATAACTCTATCCAAAATTGCAATAACTCTATCCAAAATTGTGCATTTAAAAAAATATTTACTTGTTAATTGTCGATCCACTAGAATATAAACTCTATGAGGACAAAAACTTTGTTTTATCACCACTATTTTCCGGGAGTATAGAATGATAGTAAATATTATTATTTAAATACTTGAATTAAGGAATGAATACATTTTAATAAAAGTGATTTTTATGTTTCCTATTGTGAGGCTTTGCCCCTCATCTATAATGCCTGCCTATACCCTCTGTAGTGTACCATTTCTCCCATTTTTCAAATTCCTTCCACACCATAACTTTTCAATAAATTTTCTTAGACTAAACTTTCATATCATTCTACCATTCATGGTAGCTGATATAGTACAGGGATAAATGAATGTTGGCTGAAGCAAGCATTTCATGCCACAAATATTCATTAATTACTGATAGTAACTCAGATGTAGGCGTGGTGGGAAAAGAAGGCAAAACAAAAGTAAATATGTCATCAGTTAAGTTAGATCATCTTAAGAAAGTCTGGGCTTAATTTAAAGGCTTTAAGAGCCAACAAATGCTTTTCATTAAGAAATTTGTAACTCGTGACTGTGAGATAAGTAGTAAAAGGTAACACTATTATCAATGAAAAGAGTGACTGGGAAAAGAAAGAAATTATAGTCAGAATCCAGGTCAGACGCTATGTTAGTGCAGGTAAAAAGGGATTTAAACTCTAAACTAGGACACTGGAAAAAAATGAAAATGGAAAAAAAAAGTTTACTCAGTCCATTTTAGGGGTAAATTTTGTAGGATTTAGTACGTAACTGGATGCCTAGATATATATGCTCTTAACAGAAGACACTGAAGAAAGCTCTCGGTCTCTAACCTAAGAATTTTATTGCTATCAAGACAAAACAAGGGAGAGTTTATGGAGCTCTCTTGTTATAGAAATACAGTCTAACGTAGTTTATGCACGCAGGGGAATTTGTTTCAGGGACGTTGAGTGTGGGAGGAAGAATGATGATCCCCCATAAATGTTTGTGTTCTTATTTCCAGAACCTGTAAATATGTTCTCTTTCCTGGCAATGGGGGCTTTGCTTGAGAGATGAAGGTTAAAGATTTTGAGGAGATTATCTTGAATTATCTAGGTGGACCTGACCAAATCACATGAGTCCTTAAAAGCGGAGAACCTTTCTTAGGTGAATTTAGAGAGACATGTGACATTGCTGGTTTTGCAGTTGGAGGAAGTAGTCATGAGTCAAAGAATGTGGACAGCCCCTAAAAGCTGGGAAAAGCAGAATGGAACGCAGCCCTTCAGCCACTTTTTCACCCAGTGAAAGCCATGTCAGGCTTCTGATCTATAGAACAATTGCAGGAAGCACAAAGACGGGAAAGTGGTTGGGCCTCAGGAATAAACACAGCCTAGAATGAGAATAGGATCATCTTCCCACACACCTTTCTGCATGGCTACTTCATTCTTCTCTCTCTGGAGACTGGCTTTCTCTACTTCTCCAAAAGTTATGTCTGAACAAGAGTTTCTGAGAGTTCCTGAGGATTTTATCTAACAGATCAGTCACACCCAGAAAAGACTGCTTCTCTTCTTTGTCTTTATTTCCAAAAATTTTGCACGAGAACTCTAATTGTCTATGCTTAGATCAACCAACTATATTCAGGAGGAGAGGTTTTAGAGTTAACTAACAGGCTGGTACCCAAAGTCACCATGTGGATGGAGTAAAATTAGTGAGGATCTGTCCCCAAAAGAGGAGAGGTGATGCCTAGACAAATCAACAAACAAGCAATATAGAAAGACACAGGTTTAAAGGTTGACATTGCTTCTTTCTGCATCCATTAGAAGCAAAGTAGTTATTGAGTGCTTACTTTGTGCCAGTCATTGAAATAATCCATATATGGCATTGCTAAACATAACCAACAGAATCAATAAGCTTATACTTCTGGTGGGAAAGGTGGTGATTTAATGTTTTTTTTTTTTAATTAATACATAATTACAACTGTGTAAATATCTGTGAAGAAGCACAGGTTTAAATGAAATTTCTAATTGAGGAAGGAGGGCAGTTCACAGAAATGAGACCTACCTAATCTATACACTAGGAAAGCATTTAAGCCAAGGCCCAAGGATAAGAAGGTATCGGTCAAAGAAAAAAACTGTGGGTTCCAGGCAGAGGAAACAGCATCTGTGATGGTATAAAAGCAGAAAGAAACATGCAGTTTTCTAGAAACCGAGTGACAGTCAGTGCAGCTGAAGTCGAAGCAGTCAGGAGAGTAACATACGAGGAGACCAAGAAGATAAGCACCCGGACGTGCCCTTATCGAGGTGGAAGGAGTCATTGAGGCTTTAAAATTTGTACATTTAGTGCTTACTTATAAGGCAGAGCTTCAAACAGGGCTTGCCTTCGTCTTTACATTCAGATGCTGAACCTCACCTGCAGGCTTCTGAATCAAAATCTCTGGGCAGAGAGACTGTGGAATCTGCATTTTAGCATCTTCCCCCTTATGATTTTTTGCACTTTAAATTGTAATAGCCACTCTTCAAAGGGAAATGACAATGATACACTTTTGTTATATTATTATTAGATAATTCAAAGTGGGTTTCATGTCTCTCTCAAGAACTGACAAACTAAGAATAATGAAATCTGTTTTTGCCAAATACAAAAGATCAAGAGTTAATGAATTTACAAAATTGTCAGTCTTCAGTGATGTTTGCATCAGTATATTGTGTTTCAATTAACCTACTGACCTCCCTCTCAATATTGAAATAAAGAATGCTTGTAGCGGAGTATGCCGCATATTGGTGTTCCCTAGCTTCCACACCTAGGGAACTCTTGATTATATTTGTTTATATTTATTTTTAAAAGAAGAAGGCCTGTATACAGAGAAGAATGTAGGCTGTGTGGGTTCATCTGAGCTACGATTGCTAGATGCATTGCCTATTTATGCTCCTCTAATTTGGCTATAGTGCAAATTAATGAGACCTGATAACTGTTGCCTTTCTATCTACCAATTCAAATTACATTAACAGTCAACGGGGAAAAAGAAAGATATTCAGAATGTCTACTGATCACAAAGCACTTAGAATTTTCAATGTTAAAAATATCTTCGAGCATTATTTTGGAAAGTGTACAGTATCTTCCTCATTTTTATTTGTCCAGGGGAAAAGAGAATTTGATGGGAGAACCTAGACATTAGAAAAATGTCTGGTCAGTTGCCTAGACTCACAGAATGTTCACTGCTGAATTCTCTCCTTCTCTTGACATAATCTAAAGAGGACCCTTCAAGGCACTCTGCGCCTTCATCATGTGCAAAGCAGTGGTTGCTGAAGGCCAAGGACAGGACAGGAACCTGGAGTTCGATTTGTGGAAGTGCCTAAATCTGAGGGTAGGCGACAGAGCAAAGACAACTCCCTAGGAATCTGAAAAAAGACATGTGAAGCTATCTGGAGAATCATTAGCATTCAGATCTCAAGCTGAAGTCCTGATTCTTCTCTATTCAACATTTAAAGTCAAGGGTGAACTGAATCTTAGTAAAGCTGCAATAAAAATCTGACTCAAGCCAGTCACAGTATAGCAACCCAACAAAAGAAGAAGCATGCCTTTCTGGATGCAATATTGCTTACTTTCTATCATTCTTCTATGCACAATATTCAGCATTAAATTTTATTTTAAAAAACATGAAGCACACAAAGGAGTAAAAAAATGTGAAGTGTGGTCAAAGAAAGGTAGGTATCAATAGAAGCAGACACAAAAATGATTCAGATAATTAGAATTACAGACAGATGAGGACTTGAAAATAACTAGGATAAATATGTTTAAAGTATAGTAGAAAATGTGGAGAAAAATGTGTGAACAGATTGAGAATTTCAGCAGAGTAGTAGTAAGCTATAAAAAATACCAAATAGAAAGGATAGAAATAAAGTATTTGTTAGGAAAGATGAAAAATTAATTTGAAGATCTCAGTGGAAGACTAGATATAACAGAAAAAGGTCAGGAAGCTTCAAGATTATCTAAATGGAAGCTCTTAGAGGAAAAAAGAAGTGAAAAAACGTTAACCAAAGTAGTTGAGGCCAATGGAGCAATATTAACCAGTCTAATCCTACCTGATAAATTGACCTATATGATATTTATAAACACTGCTCTCCAAAACAGCAGAATACAATTTTTTTTCAAGTTATATGGAATATTAATCATCAAGATAGATTATATGGTAGGCTACAAATCAGGTCTCAACAAATAGTACATGATTAAAATTATAATTTTAATAGAGTATGTTTTAGGTCACAATAATACTAAATTAGAAATCAATAAGATATATAGAAAATTCTCAGTTTGGAAATTTAGGAAGATCTTTGTAATAACTCATGAATCACAAAAAAATATCAAAATATGTATAGTTAGGGAAAAATTTATCGATGCACATGTTTATATTCTACAGATATTAAAAGATGAAACATTCATGCAAATAATTGCATATTTAGATGAAATAGACAAACTTTTTGAGAAACACGATTACAAAAATCAATGCAAGAAGATATAGAAAACACAAGACCTTTGTTAAAGTCATTGAATACATAAACAACAAAAACAAAAGAAGCAAAAATAACCTTCCTGCCAAGAAAATTTGAGGTCCAGATGCCTTTTTAGTGAATTCTTTCAAACTTTTAAGAATACCAATCTTACTCAGATTCTTTTAGAAAACAGAGAAGAAACATTTCCTCTTTTGTTTTATGAGTTCAGCATAGTTCTGACACCAAAACAAAATAGGTCACACATGCCTAATAACCCTCATGAAACAGAGTCGAAAGTCCTTAACAAAATATTAGCAAATCAGATGCAGCACTATATTAAAAGTGTCATGATCAAATGAGATTTATTTCAGTAATGCAGGTCTTTGATTTTGTTTTTTAATATTCAAAGGTAATGAATACAATTTACCACATTAACATAAAGGATAAAATCATATGATCATCTCAACTGATACAGGAAAAAATCATTTGAGGAAATCTAATATCAATTTATGTTAAATTGATAACAAATTAATAATTTATGTTAAAAAAAATCTGGCAAACTAAAATATACCAAAAAATAAGAAATGTTTCTCAATCTAATAAAGGAAATTATGAAAAATCTTCAGTCGACATCACTTAATTAATAGTGAAGCACTGAATATTTTCATCTCAGACTTGGAACAAAACAAGAATGTCAAATCTGATCACAGCTGTACAACATTACCTGGAAATCTTAGCCAGTATATAAAGATAAGTGGAAGAAGTAAAGGGTGTAACGATAAGAATAGAATAAGAAAAACTCATTATCCATAGCTGACATGGTCGTGTACTTAGAAAATCTTATGGAATGTCTAAAAAATTCTAGCCATGATAAGTGAATTTAGAAAAGTCATAGAATGCAAAATCAATATATAAAAATTATGGTATTAAGTATACTATCATTAACACAGGAAAATAAATAAAAGAAAAAATTTTACAATAACATCAAAACCTAGAAATAAATATTATAAAAGGTGTTCAAGGCTATAAAGCACTGCCGAGTTAAATTAAAACAGGCAATAATAAGTAGAGAAATGTATGCTGTCCGTGGCCCAAAAGACTCAGTGTTACTAAGATGTTCATTTTCCCCAAGTTTATCTGTGGTTGCAACTTAATCTCAATCAAAATCCAAGTAAGTTTTTTTATTTAGAAATTATCAAGCTGATTCTAAAATGTATATAGAAATGCAAAGTATATAGAAAAGCCAAAACAATCCTACAAGAAAGAAAGAAATTGGAAGATTTATAATACCTGATTTCAAGACTTATTATAAAGCTATGTCAATTAATACAGTGTGTTATTGGCATAAAAATAGTCTAATAGGTCAAAGGAACAGAAAAGCAACAGAAAAAGAAGAATACATATATGGTTGATTCATGATCAAGGCACCAAATTAATTCAATGAAAAGGTTCATTTTTATTTATTTTTAACAAATGATGGCATCATAACTGGATAATAGATAGGAATGTAGGGAGAAAATAAAATTTTGAACTCTACCACACTCCATATACCAAAATTAATTTTTGATGGATCATAGATCTAAACAGAAAAGCTAGGAATGTAAGACTACTTAGAACAAAGCAGTGGAAAATAGCTTTGTGATGCCAGACTAGCTATAGTTTTTTTTACAAAAAAAAAAAAAAATCACAAAATATAAAATTTGTGAATTGAGCATCATTAAAATTAAAAATGTCTGATCATCAAAAGACACCATTAAGAAAATGAATTGGCAAGCTACAAAATGGGAGAGAGAATAATCAAAATATACAAATCCAACAGAAGACTTATGTCCAGAATATATGAACTCTTATTTGTCAACAGTAAAATGACAAAAAATAAATAATAGAACAGGCAGATGTATCAAACATACACTTAACAGAATAAGTACAAATGACCAACAAGCCCATGAAAAAGTGTTGAAAATTGTTAGTCATCAGTGAGTTGTAAATTAAAGCATTAATTGCTTCTCAGTGCTTTTAGGGTAAAAAATAAATAAATCTAGACTCCTTAACATAATCTATATGGTCCCTGTCTGTAAGTCGTTGTCATACTGCCCTCTCCAGGAATTCTTTAAGGTCTTCAAATTTGTGCACATACTCATACCTGAGGTTCGCCCAACCCTAATTCCCTCTTCTGCTTTATTTGCCTTTCTGGTGTCTTCTCATTGTTTAGATCACTGCTGAAATGAGACCTTCAGATCCCCCAAAATAACATCTTAGATCAGTCAATCTATTGCTGCCCCACCTCACCCTATGTTTTATAATATTTCTTATACTATTTATTTCCTTTATAGCACTTAAAATAATTAAAAGAATCTATTTGTATTTTTACTTCCTCTTCCAGAATATAAATTTATGAGCAAAGATTTTTGTCATAATATCCACTGCATTTCTAGAGTGTCTGACAAAATGAATGGCCCTAGTAGTAGGCACTCTAAAATAATGAATGAATGAATGAATGAAGTGCAAGAGGTCACTGAAACCTAAGCAAGGTAGGATTTACATATGCAAATTCTTGACTTCTCTAGAGTTTCTGCTGCATTTCTGCAAAACTCTATCAGTTGGAACTGTCCCCTTCACAAGGAGAGCTTTACTTTAGTTTATAAAGCTGCTCCTGGAGCATCTGTACCATATCATGCAGGTGCTTTCCCTAGGGAATGATCTGTCTTCACACCAGATGCCCAAGCATGAAAAGCCACCTTTCCATCCGTGAGCTAGGCAGTTTCTGATGAAAGCAGCCACTGACTCTTGAAGGACTTCCAGGAAATACCAAATGTTGCAAAAGTTTTGTTGATAAAAACTTTAAGGAGATAGGGTGTGTCCTTGCAGTGGTCTAAATCAAGCTATTGCAGCTTAATCCCTTCACCTGAGACACAGCTGAATACTTTGTTAAATGACGGGGCGGTGGTGATGGCGGGGAACTGTACCCAAAAGACAGATAGATGCCAGGTTAAGTAAGAACCAGACAAGTATTGTGGTATTTGATTATTAAGTATAATAATTCTTATATTTTGCTGACACAGTAACTACATTTCATTTTAAAACAGTAATGTCATGTGATAGCAGTTCGACTTTGGTTCAGTAGAAGCAAACATTTACATTTTTATTAGGCTGTCACTCTGGAAAAAGAGGCTTCCTGGTGAGAGAGACAGAGAGAGAGAGGGAGGGAGGGAGAGAGAGAGGGAGGGAAGGGAAGACGGAGAGAGACTGCCTGAGACTTAAGTATTCATTCAGGTATTTACTTCTTGCTTCTCCTTTCTCCCTGGAGCATTTCTACATGACATTAAACAAAATTGCTGAACAGCAAAAGTATACTAAGGATTGTGGTCAGAAGCCATCTGCATAGAAGTATATTTTTTTCTTTAGCCTAAAACAGTATAGGCAATTGCTCTACCTGAGCAGTAATGAAGGTTAAATACCTTTGACCATTAAACGTTTGTGCTGTACTTAACTCAGGCAGCACAAGTACACAGTGACAGATTATGTATTCGGGACATCTACCTCATTTCTCAGTCTCTCTCTGCCACTAAAACTCATTTCAGGGCTGCACGAGTGTGAGCTGATGCTCCTTTGCCAAATTACCTTGTTTAAATCTAAAACATTGCTGCCATCAGCAGCTAGAAACTTTGAGAAGCAATTTAGGGTTGATATAATTTGCAAGTAATTTATCACTGCCAAGTAGATGGTTTTACTAAACAGTGGCAAGGTGCCTGTATAAAAAAAAGAAAACATAGTAAAAGAAAGGTTATGTTACCTTTGTCTGTCCTCCCTCTCATTCTTTCTTGCTTCCACTCCATTTGTTTTCTCATGTAGTTATTTAAACTTCTAGTTTGGAGTATAGTGAAGCAGACAACAACCTAGTAAGTAGTGAACTAAAAAGATGTCTAAGTGTATTTTGACCCTCCCTGCTTTGATGAAAGCAGGCAGATTTTCAAGAAGGAAGAATCAACAAAAGCTGAACTAAGCAGAGAAAATGTTGTGAAGCCTGTGGGCTTTGACTCAGCCCAGAGAAGACAGAAGGAAGAGGAAACTCCTTAAAGACAGGAAGAGCATGGGCCAAGGCCCTGGGGCAGGAGTGAAGAAGTAATGAGGAGACTCTCTAGTAGAATTCTATTTATCATGTTTGCTTAATACTTAACATATTAAATTACTCTGTCTATACATTGGTGATTTAAAGTGCCTATATCTTAGTTTTGAATAAATCTGCATGCAGCGTATCCAAATCATTCAAAATTCCCAAGTCTGGCATTTGTTCTTCCATTCCACCAATGTAGCGTAAGCTTCTACTATCTCTAACACAGTGTGTCCAAAATCAGGGAGACAAAGAAGATTGAATCAAATTGTGTAATAGGTCAACCTGTTAGAATTTAGTTTTTTAGTAGAATTTAGTGTTTTTGTGGTTTAGTGGAATTTCTGACTGGAAGTTCTGTGACAAGACAGGGTGAGGCATTTTGAGAGTCAGGTGAGACCTTTGCATCCTCATCTTTTTAATAACTCTTCAAACAGTGAAATCGCTATGAATGCAGAAGGGGATGGGCCAGGAGTTGGTGAACTTGGAAAGATCAGCATCTATTTATAAATTGCCTGCTTTTCACAATTTGTGTTAAGTCAAGGGGGGTCGGGTATGGTTGAATGTACATATTTCTTGGAAACGCTTCATGTTGTTGATGATTCCTTGGACTAAAAACGTAAAAATGGATAACACCATACATTTTCAAATGAGTTATTTGGCCCATAAGAAAGGCAGCCACTGAAGAGTAAGCAGCTAACAAAATTAATCTGGCTTTGATGAGAAAGAATTTTCACTATTCACAAACCTGGTGGTGTTGTAAGCAAAACCCCTACCCCCTGACCACAGTGCAGTCCTCTGGTCTCCCTGTCTGTCATTTGTGCCTTTGGATTTTAATCCCATTTTCATGCAGCATTTTAGATCTGGAAGCAGAGATGGAAGAGACTTTGGGGCCACACCGTTGGACAACCCAAAGTAGTTCTCATATTTACATATGTAAGAAAGGTCCAGTCACTAACCTCTTTCTCGTTTACCAGCTCTGCTAAGTTCAGTACAAGGCTGCAAAACCAGATAATGGTCTCTGCCTCAGTGGAGATAGCACTGTGGCTAATATTTTTTGAAAGAGGAGTAATCATTAAAAGAAGTGGATGTGAATTATTTGAAACATTTAAGAAAAGCTGATTTAAAATGTTTTACTATTTTTTTTTTCTAGTTTCTGCATGGGCTATGCCCATAGGGAGATTTTTTTTTCCTTCTTCTCCAAATAAGCTTTGTTCAAATAAGCTTTGTTTATTAAGATTTGTTCAACTTTTTAAATAGAGAAACACATACAATTGATTATCTTCTAATACCGCAAAAGGGAAAAATATAATTAAGTTCTCATCCTCTAAGAAAACAATACAAATTTTTACTGGGTGGTTATTGAATAAGCTCCCCGTGGGAAAACATTGAAGATTCTAGGAATTTTGATACTCAAACTTGGCACCACTCCCCATTAGTCACTCATCAGTCAAGTAGCTGCTGGCAGCAGCATCTATATCTTAGATTTGGCCATCTAAGTAGTTCTCATATTTACATATGTAAGAAAGGCCCAGTCACTATCCTTCATCAACTCTGGGTACATGTAAGTGTCCTAGCTCCTCAATGCCAAGAATAAATGAATGAATGAATGCATGCTTCAAAGTCCAGGAGAAGGAGCTTTATTTGGACTTGCTCTATGATTTTGTCCTATTTGTTCTATTTAAAACTTTTTTTTAAATAGAAGAAACTGAGGACCAGAATGAATAACCAGCATGCCATAGGACATACAGATAATAAGAGCCAGGGCCATCATGGAACAAAGATCTGTGCAGGGCTGATGTTTGTGAGGTTTCCACTCTACACAAATGGCCTCTTTGACAGATAGGTTTGAGCTCGGAGCCAGGTCAGTTGGTGGTTGTTGATCTCACTATCACTTAAATCATTATTTGTATAAAGTATCACTGGAGCCGGGGAAGAGGGCAAATGAGAGAAAGTATTAAGTGGGTTAACGAAATGTTTTCTCCTCATTTGAGAGGATGCATTAACCGCTAGAAGAAAACACATCACAACATCTCAAATGAACTTCCTCAAGATATGATATGAGTATGATGGCAACTGCTGGGTAAGCAAAGTCATCAAGGGAAGAGTTGCGAGAAGAACTTCTGATCTTTAATTGCTTTGAGACACAACCAGGCCCTATGATGTCTATCATTTTTATTTTCTCTGTGTCTTCAAAGGTCCCCACAGGAACCTCAGAAATGAAAGTAAGATTCCAGCTCAATAGCAAATGATTTAGCATTGATTCTCTGTACATTTAAGTCTATGATAAAGTAGATAAAAGACAAACTGCTCTTAATAACAGAAATTAATAAGAATTCTAAACCGAACTAGGTAAGAACTAAATGAGTAGATTTTTCATTAGAGAAGAAAAATCCATGTATTTTAGTTCCATGTGGTATAGCGACTAGAAACTTTAGCTCTATGGTCAAATATTTTTACATATCCTGACACAATAGCTCTATGATTTTTCAGAATAAACTTCTCCATGCCTCAGTCTTTCCACAGCAAAACAGAGAAAATTGTAGCACCTACCCACCCATGAAGTAGTAATGAGGATAACAGGCATGCGCTATATACACAGAGCCTGACCTGCTCTGAGTCTTGATATATTTATAATTTTTGTCACTGTGATTACCATTAAAATGGCACATAAGAAGATAGAAATACCGTGGGACAATTCAAAAGTAAATATTATTTCACTGGAGTTTAAATTTCTTGTACCATGGAGCAGGTCTACAACTTGAAAGGTGTTTTAATTATAGTGGGTCTTCCAAAAGATTTCAGATTGCTTTGTAAACCATGCTTAAATCGTGGAGTAATTACTGACTCTTTTTACCCAAAAACTTTGTCACATAATAGCTACTCAACAAATGCTTGATAAATTGAGTTGGTTTTCCTTTGTATTATTTGTTCTAGTGTGAGACAGGCAAGCATATTAAATGTATCTCAATGTGTAAAACTCATCAATTGAGATTTATGATATTTGCATAGGATTTGTAGATTACTGTCATAAAACTACTTAACACAGTGACAATGATTCTATTTTTGCCAAATCCTCAAATTATTATGAAGTCCTCAAGTAGCAGAATAGATGCTTTGATGTTGCTTTACGACTCAGTATTTACTAAAATCAAGGAACGTGATCTCATAATATGGTGCTAAAAATGCCAGGGCAGAAGTACAGCAGATGTTCTTAACCTTTGTTCCAGTTGGCATAAAAAGCAACTATTCATTCATTTGACAACCATCTATTGAGCATCTTCTATAGAACAAGGACTGTTGTAGACACTGAGAATATAGAGATGAACAAGATAAACTACAAGGTCCTTGCTCTTTTGGGCTTGCATTTTAGTGGGCATAGTTAGACAGTAAGTAAGTGAACTACAGAAAGTGATATGTACTGTAAAGAAAATTAAATGGAAAAAGGTTATTAGAGAGTACCTGTGATGAGAGTGTGTTTCCTTTAAGCTCCATAGTAAGAAAAGCCCCGTGTGACAGTTAATTATTCTTGGAAACATGCCTGAATTCCATTGAAGGTTGAGGGAGGGGTTCTAAAAACCATCAAAATGAGAGTCATGTTTAGAGTTTAGAAAGCCTTCAAGTAGCTAGGTTTATTTTATCCCAGGATATCACCAGTCATCTAAATTGGGATGCTCTCTCTGCCTTGCACACCCATCCCAACTCTGATTACTTTGATCCCTTAAAATCCTGATCTCCTGAATGTGGTTTTATATTCCTTCTTTGTGTTTCCCTAGCATATACCTCTCTATAATACTATACTAAAGAAGTTTATTTACTTGTCCATCCTACCACCCACTATCCATGCATAAAACCATAAGCCCCTTGATAAAAGAAGACTTGTCTTATTCAAGTTCGTATGTCCACCTGTCACAGCTACAACTTTTGCTTGTAGTGAGTGGTACATCAAACGTAGGACATTTAAATTTTGTTTTTAAGTGTCAGACCAATTTATTAAAACATTTTTATACTTCATACATTTTGTGCATTTTCTCAACTGATCTTTGGTCCATGTAAAATTAACTAGCTCATATAACCTTAGAAAGGGCATTGCATTGTAGAACTAGTTTTTTGATATCTTCCAAACCACAAACAGGTCCTGGAGGTCCTGGAAGTGATATATAAGAACTACGCTCTCATTTCTAGAGTGTAGTCAACAAATAGTAAAAAAAATAATTATTCATAGTTAAAAAACAGAACATTTTTCTATCATGCTTCTTTCTAATCAAGTCAGATGACTCACTTCCTGCCATTACATATCCAACACCTCATCCCTCATTCAAGAAATCTCTTCTCGGCCTTTGTTCACATTTGAATTTTCCAGTTGAAATGAATCTTTTCTTCCAGGCTACCCCAGGGAACAACCTTTTTTGGAAAAAATTGTGGCAGAGAAGGGGTATCCTATAATTGGGAAGAGGTGGTACTGTGATTCTGGTGGGCAAAGAAATAATTGATAGAGAATTTAGTTTAATTTCTAAGACTGACATCATGCCAGCATCTCCTGTGAATTAGGGTCAACCCTAAAATGAAAATAGTAAATGAAATATTTTAATATGTTCTGCTCAGTGGGCTTAAAAAGTCTTTTACATCAAAGTTATTAACGAAGTTTTGAAATTTTGAACAGTTTCGTTCAAAACCCCATTGCTGTGAAATTTGCAGATCAAAAAAAAAAACTTACTTTGAGGAATTTGAGGTGAGCTCTGAAGTTTTAGATAGATATTCTTATTGTATAATATAAATTATTAAATATAGGTATACTTTTTTTGTAATAGAGAGGTGGTACTTGCTGCTTTCTGGTTATTCTGTCTTAATAGGTATATTGCATAAGGTTTAGAGCTATATGCATTATGAGCTGTTGATAAATTCTTTTTACCGATTGTTGAAGTATATGCTACAGTTTTATGTTGTGAGTGAAGCAGGTCGAGGCTATGAAATACATCTGGCCAAAACCGACCCACAGTAGCAGTTTCTAGGCATGTTGGCCTTTTTCAGGAAAGAAGGCTGATTATTTCACAGCTCGGTGTCTTGTTTTCCCAGTGCCTTTGAATCTTGCCATAACCACCCTTTTCTTCATGTTATAGGTAAGAGGTTTGAGCTATTGTAAATCTATACGAGAACTTTCTGGGTATCACACTCTGAATCTTACTGCTAATCAATTGTTAATTATACCTATTTTACTTCCTACCTATTCTATATACTCATCCACTTAGCTTGAATTCCACTCCTTTTGCTCTATTCCAGGCCTTATATCTTTCATTAATTAGATAACATGTGCCTAGTATGTAATAGGTGCTCAATAAATGGTAGATTTAACACTTTTTTTAATATCTCTTCTTTTGCCCGTCAGTCTGTTCTGTTCACATTAATCCTCCTATGATATTATTTTAATGATGTCACATCTTTGTTCAGAACCTTCATTGACTCCCACATATTTTGAAAATAAAACACAGACTCCTTATTTGGATATTCAAAGCCATCTTGGCCTGGCCCCAGCTAGTGACTTTAAAACCCTTTCTTGATCTCGACACCTGTGTTCCTGCATAATGTTTAAGAACCTGGACAATGGAATCATTTTTAAATCCTGGCTCCACAGCTTAAAAAGTGTATGGCCTGGTGTACTCATATATAAAGTAGGGAAAATAATAGTAACTACTTTATTGAGTTATATGATAATGATTAGAATAAATATGGAGCTCTTAACACTCTCTGACATGTATCTTAGCATGTATCTGACATATAATAAGCGTTCAGGGTTTTTTTTTTTTTAGTATTATTTTTTAGAAACCATTTTGTGCAGAGTACTATTTTATGCTTTTATGATGGGAAAATCCGAAAGACATACTCTCCTTTCAAAGAGTAGTGAACTTTCCATCTTTTAGCAGATTACTTAGTGCCAAAAAGGCAAATATCTAATGGCAAGGGAGAACTGAGCAGCTTCAGCTTAGCTGATAATACTCTTCCTGTGGCTTTTTGGTTAGTCATGCTCAATGGATGGACAAAAATAATTTCCCCAAGGAGAGTAATTTTCCTCCATAATAATAATGTCCGTAGAGTCCCTGAGAGTAATGGCACTCTTGGGAATATCCGACGAATTGCCTCAGTGTCCTAGATAAGAACAGCATGTACTAAGGGAGAAAGCTCCTCCAGGGAACAACCTTCACCTCATCTCTTCTCCCCTTTCTCTTCTCCCACATTTTTAATGCAATGCCTCCCTATTCTTTTCCTGTTCCCAGAGAAGCTCTGGGACTGAATGCCGTTAATAATATCTCAGTTATTCTTTCTACATTGATAACCACCCACCTGGGAAATGGTCCCAGAATATACACACACAGAGAATATTTTTAAAACTAAACGATGACCAATATTTTTAACAAGCATTATAAATTTTACTTATTTTGCAATTTCTGACCTCATTTTTCCCCTACATTCCTTTTACACTCGTCGTTTTCCTAAAGAACAGCTGCATGCACCCTTGTCCTTATCTCCTTGGACATCAGTCTTGTAATTAATGTGAAGCCTATCACATTGGGCATCCATCTGTTAATTAAAACTCCAAGGAGAGTCATCCAGGAGTCAAACAATGTCATCCAGGGCTTCTCAGTCGGAAGGGACGTTATAAGTAACCTGCAAAACTTTGTTTAGCTTTAGAAAAATGATTATCAGCAAACTCTAATTTTTAGTTTATGACAGTTGAGCATTGAACATGGAGCTCTGAGGGCCTTTATAGACTTATAGTCTATAAAGCAACAAAGTCCCCGGGGATTCCTTATACATGAATCTATACACTTGAAACAATAGACCCCTCCTCCATGCCACAGACTGTTGGCATCTAAACTAAAGACAGCCGGTGGACCTGTTGACCTAACAGGAGTCACTACATTATGTTGTCATTAACAGGTTTACTCAGATCTTGTTAAAGCCCTTCAAATATGAGCAAGATATTTACTCATCACATGATCTTTTATTGAGTATCCAGTGTGGATTTGCTCACTTTTGTGTTGCTTGTCATTTGCCAAGTTTGGGAAATTTTTAGCCATTATTTCTTTGAATATTTTTTCAATCCCACTTATTTTCTCCTCGCTTCCTGGGATTTCAGTGACACAAATGTTAGATCTTTTATAGACCGACAGGTCTCTGAGGCTCTTCATATCTTTTCAGTCTGTTATCTCTCTTTCAATTAGATCACTTCCGTTCTATCTTAAAGTTCACCAATGGTTCCCTCTGTCCTCTCCATTCAGCTGTTGAGCTCATCTATGAGTTTTTTATTTTGGTTATTTCATTTTAAAGTTCTAAAATTTTTATTCTATCCTTAAAAATGTTTTCTGAGATTTTCTATTTTTCCATTACTTTCAAGCATGTTCAAGATTGCTCACTGAGGCATTTTTTTGAGGAGTGCTGGTTTAAAATCCATGTTACTTAATTCGAACATCTTTGTCCTTTTAGTGTTGGCATGTTTTATTGTCTTTGAGATTTTTCTACTACTTTGTAACATGAGGGATTTTTTATTGAGTTCTGGACATTTTGAGCATTATGTTATTAGTATTATGTTATGAGGCTCCTAAACTAATTTAAATTTTCTGATTTACCAGTCTCCTCCAACACTACAAAATGAGCAAATGAGAGTACCACTTGGCTGCTGGCAGATAGGGTTAGAAGTCTAGGTTCCTCACTCAGCCTCCTTGACACCCTGAGTGGGATTATGTCTCAGTATTGCTGGGTGGGGCGTGGGAATTCAGACACTTCATCTATTGTGATACTACCATGGCTGGTAGGGTTAAAGATGAGTTGGTACTGTTCCCTCATGACCTGCACTGTTACCACAAAGTGTGGCCTTGTTATACTATAAGCCATTCTGCACAAAAAGAACCAAGAAGGTATCTTGGAGAAATGGCTGATTCTAGGACTGAGGCAAGATGAGCCAGGAATATCTTATTTTATTAAAAAGTAAGGAAGAGACACGTCATAAGGACACAGGATCTAGCTTGAATGGGCTATCGGTGATCAAATCATGAATACTTTGAATGTTAAAATAAATCATGCTAGCAATGAATTATAACCCATTGATTAAAGTGAGAATGATGTGACTTTATGCCAAAATAAAGAAAAGGGAAAGAAAGAAGGAAGAAAGGAAGGAAAAGAGAGAAAGAAAGGAAGGAAAGCTTATTTTTTTCATGGAATTACAACTAATACATATAGAAGTTGAAAAACCGTCAATGGAAACTAAAATTTGTAGGTTTGATAAGGAACTGAACTTTTTGATTACAAAGGGAAAAAAAATAGTAACTATACAGAGAAAAAAGCTGACAGACAACACCTTAATCTAGTGACCTAAGCTAATGTCACCTATATTGAGACAAGTCGACATCATGTGCCTCCCGTTGTGATACACTGAGAAGGACACAATATGTCTTCATTGGTATTCCTATAAAAAATGCATAACCTTAATCTAATTGTGAAGAAACATTAGAGAAATCCAAATTGAGAGATCTTCTGCAAAATAACTGGCACGTATTTTTAAAATATAAAAGTTAAAAAAGAAAATTGAAGTACTGTTATTTTTAAAGTAACATGACAATGAAACAAAATGTATTATCTTGAATTGGGGTCTACACATGGAACAAAAATGATTGGATAAAATGCTTTTGTGAGAATTAAAAAAATTTTAAAGACAGACCATGGATTAGTAGAGATTGGCAAACTACAGCATGTGAGCCAGATCTATTCCAGGGCCCGCTTTTATATAACTTCTAAGCTTTTACATTTGTTTTTACATTTTAAAGGGTTGTAAAAACAAAAAATCAAGAATATGCAATACAGACCTCTCAAAGCCTAAAATATTGATTATATGATGCTTTATGGAAAACAGTTTTAAGCAGAATATCAGTAAATGTCAAGATATATTTTATTTAAGTTCCAGGATCCAGCAAGATGTACCCCTTGCCTTTCCATTTACATGAGCCAACAAATCCCTTTTGTTCTTCTTAAGCCACTTGAGCATTTGAGTTAGAGTTCTGACACTTGTAACCAAAAGGGTCTTGACTGATACAAACAACCTGCATGACTGACGCAATGTCCCCTAGCTTTCCTCAGCTCTTTTTAAAATAATGACAATAGGTCTCCAACTTGAGAATCTCCTCCTCAATCTGCCCTTCACCCCCAACAGAACAAATGAAGAATAAAATTGAGAAACATGGTCAATTGTCTATATACTTTCTAGATTTAGGGGGATGTTACATCAAGATAGTAACTGAATTCTATGGGTTTTTCTTTTTTTCTTTTTTTTTTTTTGCTCAAGTAGACCATATTTAAGTTGGTGAGGTTCTTGAGAGGCTGTATCAAATCTTTAGTCATGGCTGGCATAATTACAGATACAGAATTTTCCATTTAATCTGGTGCATGTGCCATTATACATTCTGCTGCTCTCAGAAGAAATATTGATGAAATGTGTCTGATGTAATTAAAAATGGATTCATAATGGAAATGTCAATTCAATGAACATAACTAATAACACTGTGAGTTCATATAATTACTTTTTAAATGGTTGAAAGATCTGATAGGAAAGAAAAAAGACTTTACTATCATATTACACTATTTCATAAATTGATATCCCAGAAAATTCAAAAAGCAATTCTAAAGGGAGGGAGAGAGTTGAAGGGAGAGAAAAAAATGTCAAAATAATTTAGAGAAATAAGTACTTTTGCTTCACAGAGTTAACCCAGAATTCTTTATTTGTTCTCCTTTCTATGCATCTCAGCAAACATGTAATGTATGCTGGGAACTGTAGCAGATACTGAAAATATAATGATATGTAGCCCTTACCAGTGAGGTAATCAAAAAATGTTAGGGAAGGGAAATGATATTATATCATTGCAATGCTATCTGATAAATGAAAGGAGAGTTGTACATATAAACCTTATTGCCCAGAGAATTAAAAAAGTCTAAAGAATAAAAGTTTGTTCTGGATATTGATGGTTAATGAGAGGTTGTTAGAATAATATTGGTGAGTGAAGAAGGCATGCACCAATGGCGGTGAGATTGAACAACATTTAGTAGAAATCTAAAATAATAGAAAATGAGAGAAGTTGTTACAGACATTTAAAAATTCAAGAAGGTTGCACATTCAGGATAAAATACCAGAAGATAGTAATGAAAAAAAAGTTAAAGTTTTTTTATTTTTTCAAGTTTCTAGAAGAAAACCTTGGGTTCAGAGGGAGCCACCTTGTATAAAGAAATGCAGGCTAGAAAGCTAGAAAAAAATTAATGAAAAAGAGAAAAAGAAAGAAAATTAGATGAGAAGAAGAGAGAGAAAGGAGGGAGAAAGAGGGGGAGGGTAGAAGGAAGGAAAGAAGGAAGGGAGGGAGGGAGGAGGGAAGAAGAAGGAAGAGGGAGGGTGGCAGGAAGGAGCCAGCGGGATGTGGGGTTTCAAAAGTCACAGATTATAACATACCAGTAGATGATCACCTGCAGACATACATAACTAAGAGTAAGCTGTGATATCTTCCTTGAATTTGTATCTGAGACATTTTAAGATACAAATCTTAACAAACCCGTTAAAACTTTCTAGATCTGCTGATTTGCTTAAGAGAATGTAAGGAATCCTAGAGGAACCCGTAAACATGTTATGGGTAGAGAGCATTGTCCCCCACTTTCTTTTTCACTTCTCCCTATTCTGTGATAACAGAAACCCTGTTGCACTTGGGGAGTCATCTCTCCCATGTGATTTGGTGAGCCAGCCTGATGC
>NW_011888915.1:2911447-2926211 GCF_000151845.1 Pteropus vampyrus
ACACACACACACACACACACACACACACACACACGTTTCTTTGTGCTTCAATCTGATTTTTTTTCCTGACCTACTTTCTGGTTAACTGTCAGTTATCATATTTTTTAGTTTTGGAACGTCCATTTGATTTTTTTAGAGTATAGTTCTCTGGTGAAACTCCATCTTGTCCTCTATTTTCTTGCATGTGTTAATCATATTTAAAAGTCCATGCTTATTATCTCAAATATCAGGGTTACTTGTAGGCTTGTTTTTATTGCCCTTTTTGTCTTAGTCATTTTCTTGTTATACTTGGTAATTTTTAATTAAATGTTGTAGGAAAATTGTTGGCTTCTAGATGATGTTCTACCCCCCAAGAAATGTATCGACTCTCTCCCTTGGCTGTTGGCTAGGGTAGGTTGTATGCACTCAACACAGGGGTTCCCACTGAGAGACTGGGGTTGTTATTATGGCCCTTTCTACTTGGGATTCTGAATTCTAATTTTGTTACTCAAAACTGATGAAAAATCTGTCCTGTTTTGTGCTCACAGAATTCTTGCTCCTGTTATTTGGTACTCAGGTGACAGCAGCATACACTTTCCAGCTCACTGCAGACTCTACTACTTTCTACCATTTTTCACCCAATTAACTTCATTCATAGTCATCAGCTGCCTGGTTGCTGTCTGTAATCATTTGATTTCTATCTCCTGAAATCAAGTGGGAGAATAGGGCATTCTCTGTCCTTCAGACCTAATAGAGGAAAGAAGCTTCAATGACAGTAAAATGGAGTTGTGTTAGACATAAGGCAAGGTGCAGCTTAAGAACTGGCAAATGCTTCAAAGGAAAACCTACTGAGTTTTAGGCTTATGTGTCTACCCTCCCTTCTCTCAAGAACCTTGCTTCCTCTCATACTAATAGCCTTGGCAAACTCAAACTTCGTTTTTGTCTCCTCAGTCCTGAGAAACTGCCAAAACACTCTGATGATTTTTCTACCTCTTTGCAGTTGCCACCTCCTGCATCCTGCTTTTTGGCTTCTCAGCCTCTCATCTTCTGCAAAAAAAAAAAAAAAAAGAAAAAAAAAAAAGAAGGCAGATTTCGTCAGCAGAAAAATGGCATTCACAGCGGATACCTCACCTCAGTGAGCTTCCACTTTCTGAAATAGTGATCTCACAAATCCTGGCTGCATTGGCATTTTTGCTGTGCTTTCAAACAGATTGTATGTGTGTGTGTGTGTGTGTGTGTGTGTGTGTGTGTTTTATTTGGATTTTAGTTGCTGTTATTGAGTTGTGCTACTCCATCATAGCTTGAAGGAGAATTCTTACATATTATTTTAGACTTTAGTACATTTCACATGAAAATTCAGATTTTTTTCTCTTGAAAAATAATAAGCTATGCCAACACAGGATCCTTATTCCTTTTGACTCAGCATGCATTTTACAGGACACAGAATCTTCATCACTCCATGTTGCCTTTCAACCTTCTAACTTCATTCATTTCCTTCACCTGTACACCCTTTGTAATCATTTCATTTTACATATCTTGAAGTGTAATGAGTGCACCATATTTTTTCTGTTCATCAAAGCCACAGTAGGGGAAAGGAGCTTCAGTGGCAATAAAAGAGGATTTTGTTAGACAAAACATTTCTCTCTTATAGGCACTTTCCAATAAAGGAAAGCCATTTCTAGAACATACTACAAGTAGACTAGATGTTCCATCCATTCCGTATAGATGACACTGTACATTTGGAATTAATTGAAAATTAGGCTAACTAGATGGACTCGATGACTCCAGCCTCATCAACCTCTGGCATAATGATTAAGAAATAAAAGGGTATAAGTAGTAATCATTCAAGAATTTGGTATGAAAGTCTGTCATTCCGTCATTCATTTAGTCAATATTTATTGTATATCTACCAAATGCTAAGCTGGTTTCTGAATCAGTGTTACCCTTTAATTTTAGCTGGATAATGAAGACAATAAATACGTAAAGAAACAGATAAGATCATTTCAGATAGTGTTAAGTATTTGCAGTAGGCAGAATGATGGCCCCCAAAGGTACCCATGTCCTAATGCCTAGCATCTGTGATTATGTTGCTCTACGTGACAAAGGAGATTTTGCAGATGTCATTAAGACCAAGGACCGTAAGATGAGGAGATTATCCTGCTTTAACCTGGTGGTCCTGATATAATAGGTCTTTAAAAGCTGAGAACCTCTCCTAGCTATAGGCAGAGGGAGAAACGATGACAAAAGAAAGATCAGAGAGAGATGGAATGTAGCTGGCTTCGAAGATGAGGCCAGGAGCCAAGGATTGTGGATGGCCTCTGTGAACTGGAAAAGGGAAGGAAATTGATTCTCCCCTAAAGCTTTTGGAAAGAAATGTGCCCGTATTTATACCTTGATCTTAGCCCAGTAAGATCTTACCCCTGGATCACAGACTGGTACCTGTCTGTGGCCCCTTAGGAACCGGGCTGCATAGCAGGTGAGTGGTGGGTAAGCGAGCAAAGCTTCATCTGTATTTGCAGCCACTCCCCAGCACTAGCATCACCGCCTCAGCTCCACCTCAGATCATCAGGCATTAGATTCTCATAGGAACACAGGTCTCTGGTGCCAGAAAGGTAGGGAACTGCTTCAGTAAGACGTGTTAGACTTCTGACCTATGGAATTATCCATTTGTGTTGTCTTAAGCCAATAGGTTTGTAGTAATATGTTATCACAACAATAGAAAACTAATAATATTATGAAGAAGATAGTATAGGTTAGTGATATAGAAAGTGATGATGCAGGGTGGCTCCACTAGCTAGAATGATGATGGGAAACTTCTCAAGGAGAAAACATGATGAGTAAGTCAGAGGCCAATGTATGGAAAGTTTCACTTGAGGACTGGAAAGAATACCACGATAACTGAAGACTAATGAAATAGTGTGGTGGAGGGGAGTGTATGGGACAGGCTAGGAAATGTGGCGGGTGACATTGTGTAGGATGTTGTAGATCCTGGTAAGTTATTTGGATTTTATTGTTTTGTTTAGAGGCTTTTTAGCCAGTGAATGACATAATTTTATTTGCATGCTTGGCCCCATCTCCAGAGAATCTGACTTATTCATAAAGGGCTCTGAGGACATAAATTGTACAAGTGCTTCTACGGATTCTGATGTGGATGGTTTGTGGATCACATCGTGATAAACACTGCTTCAATTTCTGTATCTCTTTTGGGACTTTTTTTCTGGCTCATATATATGTATTTTAACCTCCTCCCTTCTCTTCTTTGAAGACACTTTCTCAAAATATACCATAACCTCGAGACCTCATAACATTTTTTTGGTTCCTTCCATGTTGCTTGTAGATCTCATGCACTTTTAATTATGCTTATACCATGGAAATTCTACTGTTTGCTCTCACATCATCCCTGAGGAATATACTGCTTCTTAAAAGAAAACTGATCCTGATAAAGTGAAAAGGCTTTGAACTATGTTTCAGGAAGCAGTAGATCATCTCTGTTGTTGAGGGGCAGAGAGTGAGAAATGTAAGAGTGGAGATATTGGGTTAGGGAAAGAATGCATCTCTAAAATAACTCACTGTTATAAATTGAATTTAGGAAAATAGACCATGATTTGGACCATCATGATATGGAGATACCTTAAAAGCACCACAATAGTAGACCTTTTCTTCCTGTGTAAGCAACCATCACGCCTGACTTGACCTTCTTACTTCTTTAAAGGTAAATTCTCAGTCATGCTTATTTGCCAAAGCAATTTCTCATCATCTTCTATAACCACCCGAGACAAATGGGTGGCATGGAAAGGAATCTGTCATTTAAAACAGGTAGCCAACTTTACCTGTCTTTATTCATACTTTCTGGTACTATTGAAAGCCATCAGTATTTTTTAAATTGTCCATTTTTCTTGCCTCATAAAACCATGGTTATCTGTGGGGACTGACAATTTTCAGGCAAGCCTCCTGTTTTAAAGACAACCCTGTTTCAGGTGTTTCAAAATTATCTTTGATCATTTGCAGAAGTCAGCAGCCGTATGTGGAATTCTTTCCTGGTTTCTCACATAATCTGTTCTTTCATCTCTGACTTGGCTTTGGGATTGTGTTTGCATTTTTTCCCCAAGGAATTAACTTTAAGTGCTAGCCTTTAAGAGTAGTGAGTGAATGATCTTGTTATTGTCCTGAGGCTGTGCCTACAAGGAGGAGAATTGAGACATCTGTACAGGTAACCCAGGCTCCTGAACCCTTTCTATTTGTATTGTTGTGGCCTGAATGCTTTCTGTCCTCTTCTGTCCCTGGTGGCAGCTTTACTCAGACACTCTTCTATACCCTGAGTGTGTCTCACAAACATATCGGAGAACTTCTGCCCTATACCTTTTGCCTTGGTATAGGGCAAAAACCAATACCAAGCTGGGTCAAAAGCCCTGTTACCCACAGTTTGTGCTTCCTGATGTATAATTCATACTCTACTAAAATGATCCCTCAAAAATATAAATCTTGACACTCAAAAACCTTCAAATGGTTTCCCCTTGCATGTGGAAAAAAATATAAATTCTTACCTTTGGGTAAGAAATTATAGGGTAACCATATAATTTATTGTCCATGCTAGAACATTCTGAGAATAAAAGGAATGCAGTGAATATTTATGCTTGGGCAACAGGCTCAAACTCATGCCGCTCTGGGCAAGTAGGGACACATGGTCACCCTAACTCGAAAGCTGCCTTCAAACTCACTCTCCATCCTTCTCACTCACTCTGCTCCAATCTCACTGGCCTCTTTCGGTTTCTTAGAAGTGCTAAGCTCTCTCACCTTATAGCCTTTGCACATGCTATACACTCTATCTAAAATACTTTTCACCTAGCTCCTTGCATGGCTGGCTCCTCATCCATTAGATCTCAGGTTAAAAATCATCACCCGAGGGAGGCTGTCCCTGTTATGACGATGCTCTCACCATTATGCTCTGTCACATGCTATTATTTGTTTTTTTTAACATATTTTTACATTCATAACTTCTGTTTTCTGTACATCTGCGTACTACTCAATAAACCAGCTCTCGTTGCTGCTGAGTCCGCATGTAGTCTATATACCTTTTTTTGTTACCTTTTACAATTTCAGTCACCTTATGAGACTGACTCTTCTTGTCCTAATTCCCAACTCTTAGACAATGGTAGTCATGGCCCCAGCTTGGTTCAGGTGATCTGCTCTAGTACATTTAACAGTGGCTAGGGGGAAGGAGTCACGTGATGTAAGCATTCATGCCAAGAGCCACATTCATGCCATATTTTTGAAATGAGACAATTAAGGGGGCATGGGCAAAGGCATGCACTCCAAAAGGTGTCTAAACACATGTCCAGATAGTGTCCTTTCCTCCCTATGTCTCTGATTTCCTGGGGCAGGATTCTGGTGCTATGCTCCCATTTCTCCTTTGCTCATTTATTTTCTGACAGCATTTAGTTACATATTGCATTCAATTCTTTTGAATAGACCAATTTGGAATCATTTTCTCACTGATTTGTCCAGTTTTACTGAATTGAGCATTTGTTTTTGGCATCATGTAGATAACTAACTTTAATTGAATCTAATCAATCCTTTATTTGACCAAAACATGAGCACCATACCAATATTCTGAACTTGACCCCTGCCACCAGGCTGAGGGGTTTATTCTGACATTTGTTGTTTTTCTTTTGAAATTAGAGAGTTTATTCTTTTTTGGTTGTATGTGTTTATTTTGTCTGCATTGGCAGATTAAAATCAGATGCATATTATGATTCTACTGATTTGGTAATTCAATAAAACAGTTTTCTCTCCTTTGGCACAAAAGGCTAAGTAAACATACATCCTCTTCTCAGATTTAGGAGGTTCAAGTTCTAGACTGAGCCCTATCACTAACGGCGTGCGTGGCAGTGGGAAAGTCACTTAACATGGCAAATTGGCCCTCCCTCATCTTTGAAATGAAAGAATTGATTAAGATTGTATCTCAGTTGCTGTCCAGCCCTACAGTTCTAAGATGCTGTGACTTTCTGAGAAGTAATCATATTATCTTTTGGCTAGCAATTAGTTTTGGAAAATCCTCTGGATAAAATATTTCTAAGATAAACTCTTTAAGGGAATTTGTGTGTGTGTGTCGATGGCGGGGGTGCTTTTTAAATAATTATATTTTAAATAATTAAACATCACAAGAGCAGTGACCCAGGTCCTAAAGTCAGTGAGTCTTTCAGAATCAGTTTTCTCTGCAAATTCAATGCCTTTTTGCTGCATTTTATCCAGGGGTGAAGACAAAAGGGCAAAGTGGCCTAAATGGCTGCTGACCTGATTCTTATTCAGAAAACTCAATTAGGAGACAGGGCCAAGATGCAGGCCAAAGTCAGAGTCATTATATTTTACAGCAGATTAATGAGAAGAAAGTAGAAAAAGCTTTCTCGTCTATAAACATGCCACTTATGGTCATGTAACATTCGGCTCACACAGTGTAAGGGAAATTAAAGCAGTCATTGAATGACAAAAGCCAGACACTGCCAATGATGTAATCTCAAGGAACATAAGGGACACCTGACCCACTTCCTTCCTTTCTTGGCACTTCCCGTAATAAGAAAGAGGACTCTTTGTCAGTTTCAGGGCGACTGTCCCATGAACCTCTCAACGAGGCTCACAGCATCTGCTCACCACACACTAATGACATGAGCAATATTGCCGCTGGCACAGAACTTCCCACGAGGGACATGACCACACAGCGCTTCTTTCTAACAGACTTTTGACGGCACTTAGCAATTCTCAGACATCTAATAAATACATCTGGGTAAAATGATAGTTATTAGGACACCTACTGGCAGCTCAGTTCACGTGTTTCTGTGCTTCCAGATCTTCTGGGTGTACTTTGTGTTGTTTCCGTTAACATCAGTTTTCAGTGATCTCTCCTAATGAAAGGGAGTGGTTAATTTAAAACAGCAGATTTTTCAAGTATCCTCTTGGCATCGGAGTGAATTTTGATATAGCGATTTTAACAAGGGTATGCCTGATAGTCTGTCAATTCAGACCAAGACTCACTGCACAAAAACAGAGAAACCGAAAACTAGGATGTTTTCTTTCCCCCGAGAGTCTCCTAACTCAGAACTATTTCGTCATTTAAATTCATCGCTGAGAATGTAGAGAATCACATACAGAGGCAAAATGCTGATCTAAAGCATGTGCATCTAATCTCTATCAAAGTCTTGCTACCCTTCTACTCCCATTCAATTTAATACACATTTATTGAGCACTTACTGTATAAGAGGCCTGGAATGTGAAGAGACACAGCACTTTGTTCTCAAATTGCTGACAGTCTCGTGGAGGACACATTTACCCAGTGAAATAATTACAATGCGTTGCAACAAAAGTGACACAGAACTTCAGAGCAGAGGTGAGGGTGAGGTAGGGAAGTCCAGGAGAGTTGCGGAGAAGAGGGAACATTTGAGTTGGGGTTGAAGGCTCATTAGCAATCTTTCAGGCAGACAAGGGGAGGAGAGGGGAGTTTCTAGGATAAGAGAATATCATAAACCTAGCCACAGAGATGTGCATATCAATGACCTGCTAAGGAATAGAGAATAATTACCTATGAGTTAAAACAAGCATAGTGTGAATGGAGGATTAATGTTGAAAATCCCTAAGAAATTGAATAAACCTCATGCAAGGCATGAATGAATACCTGTCCTCGAGAAACATACACACTAGTTCACAAACATAAAAAAGAGAGCTAATAAGTAAAGGTAACAGAGGATAACAGATGGTGAGTGCATATGAGACCTGTAAACATTAAATGCTAAAGATATTCTGAAAACTTAGAAGTTCAGGACCCCAGAGATTCTGGGCTCCCTGAAGGGTATCTGTAGAGGCAAAGGGGAGTGAGAAATAAAACTGAAAACTAGGGTGCAAGACAAAATTTCAAGGAAGCTTTCCTTCATTTCACGAGCTGTGATCTTATTCACCTAAGACCATGGCTATTAATTTACACAGCATTATTGTCTCACTGACACACTTGCAAGCCCAGATTTAAAAATAATCTGTTTATTGCAACAAATGAATGTAGAAAAACATAAAGAGAAAACTAGCATTAATTTTTTGTGTTTATAATTCCAGACTTCTGAAATAAATATGTATATGCTTCTATATATTAAAAAAATTAAAACAAAGATAGAATTATCTGTAGACTTATCTGTACATAAATTTTTATACTCTGTTAAATACCATGACTGTTTTTCCATGTCATTAAATATTTACATCATTATTTATAGTGGCTGCACATTATTTCAACTTTATTTCATGAACCACAAGCTCTCTAGTCTGTTCCTTTAATCTATATGTTTGTCTTATGCAAATACCATGCTGTTTTGATTACTATAACTTAGTAACATTCTTCAAAGTCAGAAAATGTGATCCTGCCAGCTTTGTTCTTTCTCAAGATTGTTTTGGCTGTTCAGGGCCCTTTGTAGTTTCATATGAGTTTTAGGATTTTTTTTCTATTTCTGCAAAATTGCCAGTGGAATGTTGATAGAGATTATACTGAATGTGCAAATAACTCTGGGTAGTACAGATATTTAAAAAATATTATGTTTCTCAACTCATGAATGTGGAATATCTTTCCATTTATTTCTGTCTCCTTTAATTTCTTTCATCTATGTTTTATAGTTTTCATTGTATAATTCTTTCACCTCTTTAAGTTTATTCCTAAGCATTATATTCTTTTTCACGCATTATTGTTAAGTGGGATATTGGAGTCTCCTATTATTGCAATTAAAATCTCCCACTATTATTGTAATGCTGTTTCTCCTTTCAGTTTTGTCTATGTTGCTTTATATATTTGTGTGCTCTGATAATGGGTGCATATATCTTCTTATAGCTTCCCTATGAATCAACACTTTTATCCTTATATAATGTCCTTCATCTTTTTTGACTGTTTTTGACTTAAAGTTTATTTTATCTATGATCAGATGGCCACCTCTGCTGCCTTCGTGCTACCATTTGCATGGACCACATTTTTTTCATCCTTTTACTTTCAGCCTATGTGTGTCCTTATGTCTAAAGTGAGATTCTTATGAACAGCCTGTAGTTGGATCTTATTTTTTCTTGGTTTGTTGATTGGTTGGTATCTGTTCAGCCACTGTATGTGTTCTGATTGAGGAGTTTAAACCATTTACATGTAAAGTAATTACTGATAGGCCAGGACTTACTATTGCCATTTTGTTCATTGTTTTCTGTCCTACAGCGGTTTTGTTACCCCCTTTCTCTCTTGCTTTCTTCCTTTGTGTTTTACTGATTCATTTTTAGTGACATGTTTTGATTTCTTTTTCATTTTCTTTTGTGTTTCTTTTATAGGTTTTTTTGTTGTTGTCGTTGTTATCATGGGGCTTACCTAAAACATTTTAAGCTAATAACGCCAATAGCATACAAAATTCTCCTCTTTTCTCCCCTTCCCAGTTTATTGATTTCACAATGTTACATCTTTTATATTTTTATCCATAACATATTTTTATAATTATAGTTATTTTTCATATTTTCATCTTTTAACTTCTATGCTAAAATTAAAAGTGATTTTCTTACCTTCATTACCATCATACAGTATTTTGTATTTGTCTGTGTATTAACCTTTACCTGCAAGCTTTCTACTTTTATATGCTTTTGTGTTGCTCTCTAGCACCATGGTGTTACAACTTGAAGGACTTCCTTTAGCATCTCTTACAAAGCAGACCTAGAAATGATGATCTCCCTCAGCTTTTGTTTAACTGGAAAGGTCTTTAATTTTTCTTTGTTCTTGAAAGACAGTTTTGACAGGTATAGTATTCTAGGTTGATAGTGCTTTTCTTTCATCACTTTTAATATATCATCCCACTCCCCTCTGGCCTGAAAGGTTTCTGCTGATCTGTTCATGATCTTATAGGGGTTACTTTCTGATAAGTCATTTTCTCTTGCTGCTTTCAGAATTCTCTCTCCAATTTATAACAGTTTGATTTTAATATATCTCTACATAGACTACTTTGGATACATTCTAGTTGGAGCTTTTGGGTTTCTTGAATCTGAATGTCTATTTCCTTTCCCATGTTTGGGAAGTTTTTAGGTATTATTTCTTCAAGTAAGTGTTTTGCCCCTTACTCTCACTCTTCTGTGATTCTCATAATGCATATATTTGTCTTTTTGATGATACCACACAAGTCCCTTAAGCTTTCTCACTCTTTCGTTTTTTTTTTTTTTTTTACTTTTTTGCTCCTTTGATGGTTAATATAAAGGATCTGTCTTTGAGTTTGTTGATTCATTATTTGAATTGATCAAATCAGTTGTTGATCCTTTAGTGATTTTTTTCAGCTCAACTGTATTTAACACCAATATTTCTGTTTTATTTTTTAATATTTTCTCTTGGTTATTATTCTTATTTTGTTCATATATCATTTTTAGGAGCTCATGGAAAATCTTTATGATGGTTATTTTGAATTATTTGTCAGGTAATTAGTATACTTTCACTTTTTTAGGGTTGGTTTATTCCTTTGACTGGGCCATGTTTTCCTATTCATATCTTTGTAATATTTTGTTGGGATCCACATTTTTGAAAAAACATCCACCTCTCCAAGTCTTTACAGACTGGCTCTTTTCAGGGAAAGACTATCACCATTCAGCCTGGTTAGAGATTCCGGATGCGGGGTGGGAGGAGGACTCTCGAACTTTTTCTGTTGATATGTCTTCTCTGTACTTGCGCATGTAAATTCTCAATTAGAGAAATCTGCATTTCTTTCTTCAGGAGTTCATAATTGCTTGTTCTCTCTGGTGTCTATCCGCAGCACTGCAGCTGCCCTGGACTGCCACCCAGCTCTCTGTTGTTCTCAGTGGCCCTTATGCCAGGCCCATCAGTGTTTACACATGGGAGACAGAAAGCAGTCCATCAGGCAAGCACTTGAAAATCCAGAACACTGGGCACATGCTCCACTCTTCTCTTTCCCCCGAGGGATAAGCCACTGAGCTGTATCAGCCTCTGCTGTACTCCAGGTCTTTTGGAGCAGCAACAAGCTACCCTACTCTCTTTTGTTCTCAGTGGCCTCCAGGCAGCTAAAATATTACTGGTCCAGGCAGCATAGCAAAACAGATGGGGCAGAAGCAGTCCTTAGGCACTCCTCTGAAAAGCTGGAACATTGAACATATGCCCCAACTTTTGCTTTCCCAAGGGAAAAGCTGGGAGTTTTAGATGTTTTTCCCAGACTCCTTTCATATTGACTAAGGATAAAAACTATGGTGATGAAGGCATTCTAGTCTAAAACTTTACCTTTGTTCTCTGCAGCCTCCAATCTGGCACCTTTTCCTGCCAGTGCTTAGATTCAGGCAAAACACAGACTAGTTCTTTGGGAAGCTCCCTGAAAAGCCATAACATTGAATGTGTGTCTACGTTTACTGTTTTCCTCCCCAGCGAGAACCCAGGAGCTGGGAGTTTTCTCCCAGTTATGCTGCGCTGAGCCTGGGGGAGAGTCTACGGTGATTTGGTACCATGAGTTTCCTTGCTATCTTCAGTGTGGTTTATTTTACACTCACCTGGGGTGCAGGAGCCTCTTAACTGTTTTCTGACAAAGGAAATTAGTCCCTGTATTGTTGTTGAATTGAGGTCTCTGTAAGGGGAAGAAGGTCTGGAAATTCCTGTTCATCATCTTTCTGTTGTCAATCTAAGGGTCTTATGTTAAATAACTGGTGTCGTGGGTTCTTAAGGGCTGAGACTTTGTAAAACTTGTTTTTATGTACTGTGGTTGCTACCTAGTGAGTTTTCATCAATGCTTGATGGAGAGATGTAAATGTGAATCAAGCTAGAAATAAAATGGGCAGGTACAGATCCTTGGCATACTTTTCTTACTTGCATTATATGAGGCTTTATTTGAATAAATACTCAAGGATAACATTTGGCATTGTTATGCTATTTCTTCCATATTCATTAATGAATGAAAAAATATGTGTTGAACTTTCCAGGCTGATTTAGCAGGAACAACTCAGTCAGACTTATTTTTTGAAATACCCAGGTCATTAATTTCTTTACAGAGCTAGAATCACGGGACTATTTGGCTAGCAACATAGATATCACCTAGCCAACTTCTCCCACACTTAATTTTACATATAAGGAGAGCAAGGCCTGGAGAGTTTAAGGGTTGTTCAGAAATCTCACTGCTAATTAATCTCTCTTAGTTATTACAACTGAGGCTACCTTGAGTCTACCTCTTTCTAAGGTACCAAAACCATGTCTTAAGTCTGAAACAATGAAGACATGTGAAAAATACCTCAGATTGGTTGCATATAAAATGCACTTCATAGGTGAATTTAGTATTCACAGATCATTATTTCACATCTCCTGCTGTTACAGAACAAGGCTGCCTAAACCCTCCAGCGTTACCAGATGTCTGCTAAACACTTACTACAAATAATTGAAATAGTAACAAGAGTGCTGTGACTAGTCTACAAGAGCAAAAGGAAAACCACACACACTTTTTTAAATCCTTGTGTTCTTTTATAGATATTAATGAATCTGTGTAACACCTGAATGAACATTCTGAATGAAGAAATTGAGGAAAAAAGGCTTTCAAATAGAGTATGTGCTGAGGATATTATTTTAAGCTATTTAAAAATTATTACCTAGCAGTACATGTAGGTTAGTGATTTGGGGAAAATATATTTGAGGGTGCAAAGAAATAAAACAAAGTTGATTCTGAGTAGGCTGTTTACATAGTAAGATTGGATGACAGCTCTGGTACTAGGGAGAGAAAATGGCATAAAGTGTTTAACATTCCTTCATTATTCAGCACAATGGGGGAAAAGTATTTCATCTCTGATTTTGATTAAGGTTAGATATTTACTGGCCTACTCAAATGCCTTAGGTCATTTATTTATTCATTTGTTCATTTTACAAATATTTATTTAAACTTTATTATTTTCTACTTACGTATTAGAAAAGTAAATACATGATCAGATCCGTAAGGCTATTTTATTTTAAAACATAAAAAAATAGTGTCAAGTGTTTACTATGACACTATTTTGCCTACAAAATCACACTTAAGCCTTAAAAGGAATCTTATTAAGATCGTTCCATTATGATTCCTTTTTTTTATTTTAAGAGAATTTATATACAAAGAAATTATATAACTTGTACAAGGTCAGAAAATTAGTATTTTGAAGAGTAGGAATACAATCCAAGAGTTTGAATTCAGAATTTATAAGGTGTAGCCTCTTAGAGTAAACCGTGACCCTTACAATTGGAGCAGGGGAGTTGTCATAAACTTTTTTTTGGAATACAACAGAATGAACTGTTTTCTCTTAACTCAGAATAAGAATGTGATAATGCACCTATACATGTATTTGAAATGTGTTCGGTTTTTTCATGACCTTTTAAATAGCATTTAAGGTCCTTGTATGGGACGAGAGGAGAGAAAGTCCTTAGGTTCAAGATTAAGGCCACCTCAGGAAGAAAGCCATCTTTGTAGCATTTCAACTTCTTTGTTCTTATGCATTATGAAACCAAGACACCTTTAAGCTTTAACATCTTTTAACAAGCTTTGACATCTCTTCCAAGGTCACCCAGGAAGACTAACTAGTGCCCTCCTCTCCTCACCATACTGCCATCCTTTCTACATCTAATAATATGGGAAATTGTATTCCTAATAGATAGGTTAGAACCAGTTTAAATGGATTCAGATAAGTGAACCATCAATAGGAAATCATAAATGAATTATTTTGGAAGGAGAATGAAAAAAATTATAAAAAAAGAAAAATCTTCAGTTCTCTATAAGGACTAAGGAACAGAATGGGTTTAAGAATGCTGAAATTGTTAGGCTCTTTGTAAGTGGGAGTGAAGGTATTTTGATATTATTCTTATTATTTGCTTATAGATATTATAAAAATCCCAACCAAGTTTAAAGTTAACATCAGTATAGATACTTATAATAATCCTAATTGCTGTAGTTTAATTACAAATAATGCAAGAATCAGTAGATTTCCACTTTTTCCACTTTAGTCTTGGAGAGGAAGAGGATTTCTATTCCTTAAATGTGTGCGGCCCTGAAAATAATCAATGGATCTGTTGTTCAAATAAGAATTTCAAGATAATCCGTTTCTCTAAATTAAATAATCTGTTTAAGTCTATTATTTATTGTGACATTTAGAAACTTTTGAGGACCTTGAAAGGAAATCTGTAAATTCTGACATTAACACACAGTAAAGTCAATAAGATGAATGCAGGATTTGGATTCATTTTATTTTAGGATGAAAAATACATATGAAATATGGGCTTGTGAGTTTTATTAATCTTTTTATCCTTGGGGCCCAAATGCTGACACTTCTTCATTAGGCACTTGAAAAGTTATCGTGATGGACAATATATCAGCAAGCCTCAGGCCATGGACCCTTCTAGCAGCCTAATGGCGTAGTGATCAATATGATATAACCTAGTGAAAGCCCCTGCCGATGTTGTCGTCACATTGAAATTTGCAAAGAATACAAATCTCATCAGTCTGATTTGCTGTGATATTATTTGTCCTGAGGTTTACCATTTTTGGAGGATGCTTTTTTCTTCCAAAGCCCAATAAAATATATTGTAAAGTTTATGCAACGTATTATACCAAAATAATTATGTGTCGATGTTTGGAATCATTAAAAAAGTCTAGCCATGTGACTGTGGGCACAATATTTGGATCTGTCTGAGTCTCTGTTTCTCTCACTAAATCTAAGAATTGAATTTACTAGCCTGAAGTTACTGCAAACATTACATGTGTTAAAGCATATAAAACAATATAATTCTTGGCACCTAATTGGT
>NW_011888915.1:2926559-2928472 GCF_000151845.1 Pteropus vampyrus
TAAATATCAATAGAATAGGGAGATGAGATAAAGAGTAAGTAAGGGCACGGGATCCACATTAGACAGAGTGGTCAGGAAATGCCTCTGAGAAGGTGAAATTCAAGCCAGTGCCTCAGCGATGAAACGGTCTAGCCAAGGACAGGCCTGAGGGAAGGGTGTGCCAGGTGGAGGAGCAGCTGGCACAGGGGCCTCAGCGCAGGAGTGAACCTGCCAAGTTCAGGGAACGTAAAGGGCAGCGTGACTCGAGTACAGTGAGAGCAGAAGAGAATAGACAAGATCACATTCGAGACATGCCGGGGTCTTTCAATGATTCCTAAGCTCTCCTCCCGACTTAATTTTTGAAGTTTTCTAAGACTGGACAGTAATTCTGACTTTTCCCACAGCTTAGAAGGGAACAAGATGTCATATTCATTTATTAATAAGAAAAAATTTTAATTCTCTTATGTGCCATGAAGAACAGAGATGGAAAAACGTGCACCGTTTTGGAATCTTATCTATTTTTGTTGTTTTATTGTTCTAAATTATGTTATTAAATGGCTCACGTATTTTAATTATCATAAAGACTAAGAAAGGAACTGTGTTTTAGATACACTAGAACCCAAAGGAGAGCTGAAACCAGAGTAATTTGACATTTCTTACAAGATGAAAATATATTTCTTCCAAATAAATTAAAAATACCTCATGAACGTAAGTCTTCCTGCTGTTTGGAATGTTGCTTCTTTTACACTAGGAGATTAATCTAGTGATGCCTACAGATACAGCAACAACTCGTTAATGAGATATTGATTTCTAAATTTAAAGCCTTACTAGTATCATATTTTCAATATAAATTAATGCTTCATTAAACTAATTAATAACATAACAATAACTAGAACTTTTAGAGATTGTAATTAATCATAATCACATAGTATTCCTATACTAATCCATAGGTGTAATGCGATCTTTTAGAAATCAGAAAACTTTTACATACAACTAAAGTAAGCTAAGATGCCATTTTATTTTATGGGGTGCTAATGCTGCAATATGATTAGATATATAGTGTAAAATGAAGATGCGAGACTGCCTTTGGGAGAGATGAATTTTGACCCTCTCCCCGTTTCTCTCTTTGTCACTTACTGCCTACTGCATGGTGTTTAACAAATCATTTCCTCTCTCTGGGTAGTCAATTCATATGAGAAATAGGAGAATTGGACTAAATAACCTCTAAAATCTCTTATATTTCTAAAAGTGATATTTGGGGAAGATGGCATTCCTTAGGAAAAAGGTGACCTCAGACATTCTCACTGTTTCTTTTCCAATGTGTACACCTATAACCCCAAACCTGTCTCTCTCATTCTCTCCTGACGTCCGTGAAAAAAGGCACATTGTAAGGAACAAGACCTCATACATCATGCAGACACCACCATCCAATAAAACGACTGAGAGTAGAAAGCTGACGGGAAGGAAGCAAAGGAGGGTGGGGCCAGTTCTCTTGCTCTTGACTGTTTTACCTCTGTGTACACTTTTCTTCTACTTACCAACATCCTCTCCGTAATCTTACTATTTTCTATTGTATTCACATTACTCTTCTGAAATTCCTAATAGAATATTCTATCTCCTCATTCTATCACACATGTGTTTAAGTCAAAACTACTATGAGATATTACCTATGCCTGTTAGTATATTTATTATTAAAAAACAAAAGATAACAAGTGTTGGCAAGGTTGTAGAGAAAATAGAACCCTTGCTCCTTACAGTATGCCTCTTTTCATGGAGCATTTGAGTAAGCCTCTGTTCTGTGCAATGAATCAGGCCTTAGCTAAATGAATGATTCGATTTGTTTGAATGGTTCTTGGTGATAGAAAGAGAAACAGGACACAACTTCATGAATGTGCTAATTAATTCCCTGCTTTAGAAGTTAATGCTTACTAGCT
>NW_011888915.1:2929182-2932267 GCF_000151845.1 Pteropus vampyrus
TAACTGTCTCAGAGTTTTTGTGAGAATTAAATGAGATAATGTATGTAAATCATTTGGCATGGTGCCTAGTACACATTAAGTGCTGAAAAATATTTCCTGTTACTTCAGCAGCAGTGCATAGCATGACGAATGGCTTATGAAAGTTAAGTCAAGGCACATCAATTAGTAATGTTCAATAAAGTACCTACTCTTAGTACTTTGCTATATGTCCTAGGAAAATGCAAAAGAAATAGAATACAGCCTTCAATTTCATGATGCCAATAAAACTATTGGATAGAAAAGGGTCCCTGTGAAAAGTTATTCATTTAATGAATATTTATTGAGTGTCTACCAGGTCTCTAGCATAAAAAAAAAAAAAAAAATTCCTACTCTCCAGTTTGGGAGGAGACTGGAAACAATCAATAACTTTAGTAAAGAAGTAATTTGTAGAGTCTGAGGGAATTAGGTGAATGAAGTTTGAAACTGGGAAGTCAGGTAGGCCTCCCTGTAAGAGACTTAAGTGCAGTGAAGTAGTGAGTTAGGCACTCAGACTCGGAGATCCACCGTGTGGTAAAACACCCGGTCTACTTAATTGTTAACCCTGGAGTAAATAAAGACTCCAAATAAGGCATTTCAGGTGGGAGAGTATAACAGGGTAGAGTCCCTGATTCATCTACACATTCATTAAAGAATTGTTTATTGAGTGATTATTGAGTATCAGCTAATAGAGGAGAGGGAAAGATCCAGAATGAAAGTCAATAATGTGGCTCTCTTAATATTTTTTCTTGTATTTCCAGCATCCTCTACCATCAGTCACTCACCACAGCAATTTTAGACAGTGAAATATTTTTGTTTACTGCAAGTTAGAGCTTTATTCATAAATGTAGTGAGTAGCTGCCCACATAGTGTGATGAAGAATACCCACATCAGATGATCTGTACCATGGATTTTTTTTTTATGATAACCAACAGTCCCACAGTTATAGTTGTTTATTTGCATTGACACATTTTAACACAGTTCAGTGCCTATATGGTTTGATATTCTCTCCATCAGTATACCTGACATTGTAATATTATGCTTTCTTTTTATACCCTCCAAACCTAGAAGTTCCTTTTGCTTCCTAAAGCGATGATGTTTAGAATACTGGTACATTATGAGCTTACTTTTTTTTTCTTGTCCACAATGACTTCTTTCATCCCCATTCCATCAAGTTAAAAGGCAAGCAACTCAACTCCTGTACTGCCTAAGTGGCATGTTAAATTACAAGTGTTCCCACACTCTGTAAATAATTGTTAAGGACAGAAAATACAGTCCTGTACTATTGATTCAGGATCTTGGGCTTTTTAAGTATGATATGAAAAAAATGAAAAGTGAATCAAAACCAATTACTTTGGAAAGAAAAAAAAAAAAAAAGAGTGAGTTGTCTCATCATTACAGAACATTTTGAAGGAATTGAAAAGGTTTTTTCCAGGCTGAGATAAGGTATTCAACTCACAAGAAAAAAATGTATACCACCAAAAAGCAAATTTAATTTAATGCACATCACAGTTTTGAAGGGGGGAACTAAGCCTCTATTGAAACTATTGCCCTACTTCCTGCAAGTTGGATAATGACTCTACTCTGAAAGCAGGTGCTTATGGCCTATATTTCTAGTGTCTCACATGGCCTCTTTATGTAGTGACAAACTCAGTAATCACACTTTGTGAGCGATGGGGTGTGGTGGGGAGCAGAGCATTGAAAAGCATTGTGGAAACAACTGCATAATTTCACTTGAATCAAGCTTATATGACAAAGCCACCGGAGACCTAATTATATCCTTGTGGTAGTTGTGGTGTTCCTGTGTTCAGTGTGCATAACAAGAAGTTATGAATTCAACTAAATAATGTATACATTCAGGTTGAAAGAGAAGGAAGAAGATAAAAGGATTCTATAGGCAGAACACAAAACAGAGGAATAATGGTTACATTTAAGATAAATCTGACAAACAGAAGAAATCTATGATGGCAAAGCAGAATCAATTTTAAAAAGACTAGCTGGGATGGATATCAGAATGTGAGTGTACATGCAGAAGTGAGCATGTGGTTTTCCAGACAGACTCCAGCCTCCCACTGGTATGTAGGGGGATGTCTGGCTTATGCCCACAGGCTTTGGAGGACAGACATCCAATTCACTATGTTGGAAATCAGAAGACCTTGGACCTGGCTCTGCTTCTGCCATCATCAGATTGTACTGTCTTGGGCCGTGGTCTTTTTTACTCTGAGCCTTAGATTTACTGTCAGTAAACTGAGAGCTTGTGGATTCCACTATCCTTATTCTGGTTTCCAGTATCTTATGTTAGGTCCCAATTCAAAAACATGTACATACACATTTATAAATTCAGGCACTTAAGGAGAATTTAATATCCTGGCAAAAAAACCTTTCTAGCATTTTCTCATGTAATTCTCACAAGACTCCTTTGGGTGAGGTGCAGTTCTCATTCTGCAGGTTAGGAACCAAGCTTGGGCAGGTGCTGTTGCCTTGCTCAGGGTTAACCTGTCACCAGGGAGTGGTGAGGAATCTGAAGCCCAAGCTCCTACCTAACAGGGCCGGTGCTTTCAACAACTACATGCTTCCGCCCCTGCAGTGTTTTATGCTGCTATGAAGATGATTATTTTTATATTGCCGAAGGCCCTAAAATACTTTCTTCAGTACACCGACATATATAATTTGATGTAAACTGGGCCTGTGTAGCTGTGGCGAGACAGATAACATACATATTCAGCCCTGCTGGTTTGAATCTCTTAATTAATGGCAAGAGTCAGGAAGTAACAGGCTTGCCATCCTGTGGTGGTAGGAGTTGGTGGTGAGGAGGTCTTTAATGATGAGAGGAGATTGATTTTCAATTATTAAGGCACATCACACGCAGTTGACTCTCTCTAGATATGCTACCCATGTCTCCAAACAAGGGTATTAAAAAAAATTTCCTTACACATATGAACCCAACAGTTATTTTTTGCAAGTACATTGGCAAAACAAGAAAAACATGGATAAGAGCTTAGGGGCAGAGCTGTGTGTTTTGAAGGCAAGCTCTCCCAACATTGCTAATGAATTTTTCATCCTCAAAAGC
>NW_011888915.1:2933617-2968787 GCF_000151845.1 Pteropus vampyrus
GGGTTCAGTCAGCCTCATTAAGAAATCAGCTTCAAAAGCCCTGTTACTTAAACATGTTACCATTGTTAATGCTATTATGTCCTTTTCGGAAATGCTGTTGCTCCTAATTTGAAACAAATGCTTCCTTTAGGGCTGATTAAGCAGATGAATGACATTTCCAAGGACCACGCAGTTAACATGTTCAGTCGATAGCAAAGCCAGGGATGCTGGATGTGATGACTTAGAGTTTGCACTTCCAGGAATAACTACTCTCTATTCTGGGAAGACATTGATTGTGTGAGAGAAGAAACCAGTTCATTCACATTTTTATTTTGTTTTGTTTTAGCATTTACCCTTTTCCTACCAAGAAAATGAAGATAGATTTGTAGAGGGCTTTTGTTTGCTATGTCGCGGGCATCTATTCATTTTTCCTGTCAAATGGTATTTTGTTTCTCTCTTCAGTTTGCCCTACTCTTAGCAAAGTAGTTTGTGTGAGACTGATACCACTCTAAGCTTCGGGGATCGGTCTTGCTTGCTTTAAGGAAACCAAGGTGTCCCAGGGCCTTTGTGACTAGATCAGGGATGGACACATGACCTAACCAGTGTCAGTGAACTAATAAGAAGCTGAAGTTTCCAGTTAAAGGAAAGTTTGCTATTTTAGAAGGAATTACAGTGTCATTCCATTCACAGCCCATGCACAAAGCCACGCGGGCATCTCGTCACCATTAGGAGAGATTGTATCTGTGAATAACGCAGAAGTAGAGCCACTAAATGCAAAGTCAGGAAAACAAAGAAAAGGAAAAGCCAAACACAAAACTGGTTCTGGTCACAGTGAGCCCTGAATCATTTTGTCCTGAAGAGGGACTGCTGAACTAGCTAGATTCCTGAGACAGTAAATTTATTTCTTGATGTAGACAGTTTAGATGGACTTAAAGGGGTAGGAAGAGCCCTGATATGTTTAAGCCATGAAGATCTGAAGACGTTAAGTGAAAAATTACCCATTACCCACCCACCCAGACATATTAATCATTCCAATATTGATGGGATGTTAGGTGGTTTTGGATTTTTCCAGATGGATGAGAGAAAAAGTTAGGTAATTATTTCTGTACTCTTGAGATAAAGGAAGACTTTTTAAGTGTTTTACTCAAGCTAGAAACTGTAATGAAAAAGATCAATCTCACCTCATAAAAATTTAAACATTTTATATAGAAAAATAGTAACCAAATTAAAAGATATGACAAACTGGAAAAAATATATGCAAGTGAGTTGGATAAGGAAGTAATACTACCAATGTATAAACAGCTTCTACAAATTAGTAATTAAAAGTTGAATACTCCAGTAAAAAATGGGCATGGAAAATGAATAGGCAGTGTACATAACAAGAAATACATATATGAAACCAAATAATCAGCTTTACTTCTGGATAGCTTTGGGGCTTTGGGCAATTGACATTGCCTCTCTATTCTGCAGTCTCCTTGGTTAAAACAAGAATAATGATACCTGCTTCACAGCATTTTTATAAACTTGAAGCTCATGTAAAATGTTTTATGAATATGAGGAATTAGATTTAGGAAATGACCTCCAAGTTTACTCATAGGTTCTCTTACCTATCTCATTTTGCTTGTGGAGGAAAAATAATTACAAAAAAAGGCCCTGTGATTCAGAAAGTTCAATTACAATATTTGATGGCTAAGTTATTGATCACAGCACAACACCCTATTTGGTTCAATAGATTCGATGAACAAAATAATTGAACTACAACTGAAACAATAAGTTTAATATGAAAGTTCATGATACATTGCTATAAAGTACTCGTGGCTAGGGTTAGTAAGGAAGATTATTACAATTACCAAGGGCTGATTATAGAAAGATAGTATTTTAAATACTTTTCAAGTATTATCATACTTAATGTTTATAAAAACCCTATAAGGATATCATAAAACCTACATTTTTGGAAGTGGGAGCTCCCAGAGATTATGTAACTTGCTCAGCTAATAAAGAGCAGATCCAAAATGTAAGTCCAGGCCAAATTCACATGCTCATGTTGCTAATTCTTTTAACCCTTATATTATATAGTCTAGTAGCCATTTTGGATTTTTATAGAAATACCAAAATAATGTGAGGATCATATGTACAATATTTTCATTTTATTTTCTCTGTTTTACATATATAGCTGTTCCCCAACCCCAACTCATGATTGGACGTTGGGCAGATATCTGAGAAGCCAATGAGTGCCAAGCATTGTCCTTGATTTAGGGGAGTTTAAAAGATGAGGTTAGGTGGAAATTCTGCCCATGGGAGCACATTATTTCCTTCTCAGCTTACAGCTCATGCCGCTGTATTGTTAGGTAGTCATCAACTGCATCAATATTTACAATTGTGTTATTAACCTTTCTACAACTCAGGGCTTTGAAGTTTAACACTTTTAAGTTCAAATCCTCACTTCACTACTTGCTGATCTATTATTAGGTATTCATTGACTGTATCAATATTTACAGTTGTGTTATTAACCTTTCTAAAACTCAGGGCTTTGAAGTTTAACACTTTTAAGTTCAAATCCTCACTTCACTACTTGGTACCTGTATAATTTTGTACAAGTTTCCTCATAATCAAATTGAGACAATAAAAACTCTTTGATAGCAGTGATGTGAGAATCAGTTAAGATGCTTTCTATAAAATACTTGTCAGCATACCTGGAACACAGTGAGCACTCACCAAACGATCAATTTTATAACAATTATTATGGCTAATTTCTGTATCGAAGTCTGAAGGTACTACATCACGATGGAAAACTTTATCCTAATTTAGTTTCTTCAGAAGTAATAATGAGTTGAACCAAAGTAACTCCAAACAGGAAAGGATAACTTTTAGTTTGAGGGTCTAGGACCTTTAAAGAATTTCAGGCTTCATTATATTTTCATAAAAGGAGAGTGTCATATTTAACTGAGACCTTCCATCGCAGAGCTGGAAATGCACAGGAGCCCTTGCTTAGGTTAAAATGCCTATGGATATCTTCATCTCAGGGCAAAGTCAGCAGCAGCAAACAGACACAGTCGGCATACTGCTACATCATAGAATTTTTAAAAATCCCTCATGGTCCATTACATTCCAAATTATAACATTTTTATTTTAATATCGAGTCCTCTGACAACCCAACTGGTTCCCAGAGGAGTTCATCAAGGATAGAAGAGCGCCACATTGCATTTTTCCCCAAAATGAAAACGCCATCTGTTATTATATCAACATGACATCGTATGCATTAGCATATTTCAGATACACACCGAATTTACATAATGCTTAGAAAACCATCTTTCCACGACGCATAAGCCTTTCCATCCATCCGCCTTACTTATTCCTGTTGGAGGCTGATGTACCTCATGCAGAGGAGACTTAGTGTACGAGCTAAGCCTGAGTCCTTAGTGTGGCCTATAGTGCTGGCTGGACGGAAGCCGCTAGATGCTCTATTCTGCCTGAAAGGACTCTAGGAGACTTATCATTTATTATAATCTGTTTCATTCTATGAATTTCTTTTTATTTATTTATAAAATTTTTATTAAAGTATAATTGGCATACAATATTACATTAGTTTCACTATTCAGTCAACTCTGTAAGCTTCTGGCAGGACTTGTCAGTATTTAAAACTCATTTTGTATTGTTCTTATGGGTGGTAGACTTCCCTTTAAAGAAATCTTTTAAGAACTTTGGCTGTCCTTTCGGTTCCAGCTGTTTCCCTCCCATACCGGAGCTCTTTCCAGACATGTCGTTGAGACTCCTGGGAAAGAAGCTGTGAGACAGAGTTAGGAGTACGAAATCTTCGTTGAAGGTGCAGACCTGGGAAAGGAAAGAGGAGAAGATAGGATTGGGGTGGGCGACCTATCAGAACCAAATGCAGGCCGGAAAATGCTTCTATCAGTGCAATTGAGTTGCTTCAGAGCAAAGATTACCCATTGGAACATTCTGTGTTGAGCATAAATGGCTTGGCCCTGGTACCACGGCCTTGCCCTGTCACCAGCGTGAGCCACATGTGGTTGACAATCCGAGGCAGACCCAAAGAAAGAACAGCTGGAGCCTGGCAGCTGACCAGGCTCTGCAGCTGTGCAGCAAGTCCTTCCTTGAAATGTGACTGCACACCTTTGGGTTTGTCACTTGACTTCTATCCTATCAGTGCAAAGCAATGTTTAATTGTTTTTTTCTTAAAATTGCAAGTTTGGAAGACATGAGGAAATTTAGGGGAACATGTGGACTCTCTTCATGCTCCAAAATTCCCTCATAACTGCAAAATCCAGACTGCCTAATTGTGGGCTGTTGGGAAAATTCCAGTTGCCACTGTCAGCCTGCAGGTCTTCTAGTGGTACCCTCTGGCACAGACAATAGTGTTAAATTTTCTTTTTAGTCTTTAACCCTAAAAGTCAAGTGAAGGTAAAAGTGGGTACCTCCTCTTGATCCAAATGGGCTGATCACCAAACAATTTCCATAGTTCATTGATAATTTACCGTGGAATAATACTCATAAGTTGAGTATTTACCATACATTTTGGAAAACAGTTAGCCACACTATTAGTCAATCAAGAATCCCTACTTTAGTTGTGGGATTGAATGCAAGGAAAATGTCGCACTCATTCAGCAGATAAATGTGCATGTTTCTATGAATGTTTGTAACTTATGATACTTTTCCATAACACATCTTCTTTCCATCTCAATCCCTTGCTCTAAACAAGAAGTCAGTTTTAGGTGTTTTTATTACTCAGTGGATCGCACCATGGGCCCAGCACTGTGTCCTCAGGTGATATTTTGCATCTGCCAGTTACATTGCTTATAGATACTTCCCATAATAGTGCATTAGGTAAGTTGAGCTGATTCACTGATGCTTCCTTTGCAAATTGAAATGTTTTATTGCTTAACTATAGACATAATTAGGGATATCTACAATCCTGAAGTGAAGAGTAGTTTTAATCATGAAGCCCATGTCCCCCTGGATCATCTTCTTCTTTTCTCTCTATTGGAAAGAGCTCTGCATAGGCCCTTGGAAAAATATTTTACTTCCATGGAAAAGGCCTTTTCCACCCAGAAGACTCATTCTTCATCTGAAAAATGATGGAATTGGACTAAGGAATCTTTAATGTCTTATTATGGCTGTTCCAGTGTATTTCAGAGGAAAAGCCTTTCCTCCCTAAAGACTGAGAAGTATAATGATGAGCCGCTTCTACTGGACACATTCTCATTCGTGAAGCAAGTGCAATGTGGCACCAGTTTCCAGGAGAGAAAGAGAGGGACCTTAAATCCAGAGGCCTCAGGAGAGGTTCGACAGTGGGACCCACGGAAAGGAGCCTGGAAAGAATGTCGTTACTCATCATTTAGTGCTTAGTGTGGCCCTAACTTTGACCGGTGTTTTTCATTTATTGCATTTTAATTTATTGCATTTTTATGGTATCACTGGCCCCATTTTGTAGATGCAATCATGAGTCTAACAAAGAATAAGTGACATGGCCATTGCCACTGGACTTTTAGAGGGCTGAACAAGGTACAGACATGGATTCTGCCTGACTATCATTCTCAGTCACTACACTCTACATCTCTGGTCATTTTACTGGCTCATTCATTCCATGCCTAGATAGGAAGAGCCTGTTCGATACCAGGTTTGATTAAAGAGAGGGTGACTGGTGGGAGCGGGTGTGCGCCGGAGATGAGGAAGTTCTCTGTGCTTTCTGGTGTTGGCCGTTTCATCCTCGCACTGTGACTTTTCCCTGTGGTGGCACGATGAAGTGTTTTCTTCTGACATTCTGAAGCCAGCACCTCGTACATTGGAGCCCTGGAGTTGCCAGTGTCTTAATCACAGCTTTTAATTCCTTAATTCATTCACCAGAGGGAAATGTTGGGTCTTGCTAGGAGTCATGGCAAGAGCATCAATTTCTCTCCCTGGAACATTCTAAAGACTATAAGTGTGCACTTTCAGAGTGAGGCAGTGCTCTTTTAGGGGACACAATAGGGTGGAAGGTGGTAAGAATGTAGGGAAAAAAAATCATAGGTCATATTTTTCCCCAGTTTTTCATCATTACTTTCAAGTCACCATTTCAAAAATCACAGAACTTCCTTGTGCTTACCTCTGTTTTTGAACTTATCATACACTAATTCAGTTGTTTACTTTTCAGTTTTCTCCATAAAACTAGCCTAATGTGTGTTGTTTACTTTGAGTCATCAGTACCTAATGTTACCTGGGCACAATAATTGTGTTCAGTTTATTCAACAAATACTTAATGAGTATAACTATGTGCCAGGTGCTGTTTTAGGTATTGGAAATGCAATGGTGAACAAGGCAAATTCTTCTCAGCGTGAGCTCACATTCAAGTGAAAAGACAGATGGTAAATAATCAGAGAGCCGGGCAAAAATGTATGCACAATGTAGTTTCATGCAGTGACAAGGTAGAAAAGAGAAATACAGCCAGATAAGAGGTTAGATGTTCTCATTAGATAGCATGTTCAAGAAGTCCTAACTAGAATATATAACACAAAAGAGTCAGTTCCAGAGGTAAGACTATTCCAAGCAGTAGACAAAGCAAATAAAGGCAAGAGACATGAATGAACTTGACTTGTGTGAGGAATAAGAAACTAGTGGAATGGGATAAACAAAAAGAAAGTGTCAAGTGGGAATTCAGTGGTGATGTAAGCAGAACTGAGTTCACAGATGGCCTTGAGGCTACAATAAGGAGCTGGAATAAATCCTCACTCAACAACTCTTTATTGAATATTCACTATGCAGCAGACACTGTCCTAGGTGCTGAAAGTATGGTTATAGAGAAATTAGATGCATTTTCAAGCCACTGTAGAGCTTATACTATTGGAGCAGAAACAAACAGTAAGTTGTATAATTTATGTGTATGCTTTATATAAAAATATATATAATTATATATATTTATATTATTTATCATATATAAATATGTAACGTATATTTGTGCAAATTATATACACACATATGTAGGGTATCACTCTCTATATTTGTTGATATATATAATAATAGATTTTATTTATGGAGTACTATTTTACTCTTTAAATTCACATAACAACCCTAAGCAGTATGATTTTTCTCACTGTATGAGTAAGAAACTAAAGAGAAACTAAGCCTCAGAGAAGTGAAATAACTTGCCAAAGCCTACAAAGCTGGTAACAGAAATAGCCAAGGCTCTGACTCTGAAGCCTTGCTCTTACACACTGCACTATAACTACAACACAGTAGCTGGTGTTACCTAGAACACCTATAAGTAGATGAGCCTCTTTTTCACTGTAGAAATTACTTTCAGATACCTGCCAGTGTTTTCCTAATTGTTCTTTAACTTGACTCTTAAGAATGTGTCAGCATTTGGTGGTGGCTTCATGCTAAACATTTTGAGAGAGAATTCCTTTTGCTTAATGCCAGTACTGCTAATGGACTGGCTATTTCTGCAGGATGCAGCATGGTCAGTTAATAGTCAGGGGCTATCAGTAGAAGCTGAGTAGGAAGACAGAGAAAATGCAGCTCTCAAAGAAAATTTAGAGAAGCAGAAATGAAAAGAAAGGGGAAAAAAGAAACCAAACTTAAAAGTCATGATAAGACAGTCATGAGCTGTCTTTTCAAAGCAAGAGTGAAGCTTGCACACACACAATCACAAACTCCTTTTATTACTCATAGAAAGCTAGACATTAAGAAGAAAGTGAAAGAGAGTTGCCACTCCAGACCAAATTAATGACTAGCAGTCTGAGAAGAAATACGTGAAGGTAACGGAAAAATAAAAAAAAAAAAACTTCATGCTCTGGACAGACATCAGTGAGTTTGTGTGGCTACTTGAGCAAATGGGGCTGTACTTTTAATCGTTTGTCAGAATCTTTAACTATGTTGTATACGTGAATTTCTGAACCATAATTACTTTGGGTCTCAAGGTGGAATCCAACCTTCTTAGTGAATCTGTGTAGAAGCTAAATGGCGAAGGGTTTGTGGGGAAGGAGGAGTGAAGGGCAAAATAACCACTAGGCTATTACAGGCTTGTTATTGAAAAAAAAAAAATCAGCGAATCTAAGGAAACAAAGAACAAACAAATGGCAAAAAACTAGTGCACCTATTTGAAAATTATGTCTGAAGTAAGAGAACTTGGTATCATCAAGAAGTTAGTATACCAACTATACTTAAATAAAAAATAAATTAAAAATAAATGTAAGAATATATGTTTCATGAAAAAAGAAGGTAGTAAACACTGGTGCTGTAGAGGATGCATTCTCAGTGGGAGTGACATCTCTTCTCTCACAGGGGGTGAAAATTAGTTTTTGGTGGGGGATGGGATAAAAAAAAATCTTGTTCTTTTAATATATGAAGTACAGATATGCATATGATACATAAACAGATATACAGGATATCTGTGGTATTAAAATGTCATGAGGAACTAGAATAAGATGTCTAAAGTTTCTTTAGTGAAAAATAATGAAAAAGAAATAGAAATAGGTTGAGAAACACTGCTATAGAGTTAACCATTTATAGGTGGGAAAAAGGAAGAACATTCTGAGAATGGATTGGCATATAGAGAAATTGAATCCTGTACATGGTGTTACAAAATGTTCTCTGTACAAACATAGACAATTTCACCTCTGGGTCAGATTATGCCTGTTCTCTCAAAACTTTATTAATCCCAGCTCTTGTTTCTCTTTCCTTCCCCCAATACCTTAATGCATTTATAATCCAAATTATCCAATTTAATTCTTAAAGATTATCCTTACCACATTCATTCATTCATTCATTTGAAAAACATTGAGCGCATACTGTGTGCTAGGCACTCTTGTCTAGGTAGTGAAGAGATAGACAAAAATAACTAAGTAAACAAAATTATTACAGATAGTAATAACTGCTATTAGGAAATCCCACAGTTGCAGTATTGACTGGGCATTAGGCATAGGAGGAGATTGGCTATTCAGATGGAGTGGTGAGGAATCTTTTCTAAATAGGGCACACCTGAATAATTTTTATTTCATCAGTAATTCTTTATCATTTTAAATAGGTTAAAGTGAGATTCTAAGGGGAAGGAATGAACTGGGATTCAAATCCTGCCCTGCCATTATTTCATTCTTTGATTTACTCGTGCATTTACCCAAAAAGCATTTATTGAAATACAAATTTTGTAACAATATTTATACTAGTCGGTAGGCACCTGTTCTTTAATTCAGATGACAAGTATTTCTTGAATTCCTGTTCGGTGAGCTGTCCTAAATGTTTGTGACAACCAGTGAACCAAAGAAAAGTCATGAGTGATGGTGGCCAGGGGTATGGTTTTAATATATTAAATTGCTATGTTTAGTAAAGATCCAAGTGTTGATGGTGAGTAGGTAGCTGAATTTGCTAGTCTAGAATTTGTGAGAGAAGTATGGTCCGGAAGTTCAAATGTGAAACTCATCAGCAGAGAGGTGATATGTAAAACAGGAGATGATCGGGTTCACCAGGGAAGTATGCATAGAGACTCTGGGACACTTCACTATTATGAAATTAGGGAGAAGAGAAGAAACTAGCAAATGAATCTGTGAAGGAGGAATCAGTGAAGGAAATGTATTGTCCTGGAATCCAAAAAAAAGAAAATACATCAAGGATATAGATTAACGAACTATGTGAAAATACTGCTACAGAGCCAAGTAAGATGAGGACTGAGAATAGGCTATAAAATTTAGCAATATGGAGATCATTTGTGACCTTGATATAAGCAGTTTTGATAAAGTGTGATTGGAATAGATTTCAGGGAGACTAGGAGTAGAGTAATCAGAGATAATAAGTATAGACATGTTTTTAGAAGAGTTTTGTAATAGAAGACAGTAAAGAAATGGACTGGAAGCTGATAAAAACAAGGTAAAGAGAGGGGTTGCTAAGATTGGAGAAATAATAGCATATTTGCATACTGATGAGAATGATGCAATAGTAAGTGTTGCCAGTACTGCTAATGGACTGGCTATTTCTGCAGGATGCAGCATGGTCAGTTAATAGTCAGGGGCTATCAGTAGAAGCTGAGTAGGAAGACAGAGAAAATGCAGCTCTCAAAGAAAATTTAGAGAAGCAGAAATGAAAAGAAAGGGGAAAAAAGAAACCAAACCTAAAAGTCATGATAAGACAGTCATGAGCTGTCTTTTCAAAGCAAGAGTGAAGCTTGCACACACACAATCACAAACTCCTTTTATTACTCATAGAAAGCTAGACATTAAGAAGAAAGTGAAAGAGAGTTGCCACTCCAGACCAAATTAATGACTAGCAGTCTGAGAAGAAATACGTGAAGGTAACGGAAAAATTAAGATAAAAAAACTTCATGCTCTGGACAGACATCAGTGAGTTTGTGTGGCTACTTGAGCAAATGGGGCTGTACTTTTAATCGTTTGTCAGAATCTTTAACTATGTTGTATACGTGAATTTCTGAACCATAATTACTTTGGGTCTCAAGGTGGAATCCAACCTTCTTAGTGAATCTGTGTAGAAGCTAAATGGCGAAGGGTTTGTGGGGAAGGAGGAGTGAAGGGCAAAATAACCACTAGGCTATTACAGGCTTGTTATTGAAAAAAAAAAAATCAGCGAATCTAAGGAAACAAAGAACAAACAAATGGCAAAAAACTAGTGCACCTATTTGAAAATTATGTCTGAAGTAAGAGAACTTGGTATCATCAAGAAGTTAGTATACCAACTATACTTAAATAAAAAATAAATTAAAAATAAATGTAAGAATATATGTTTCATGAAAAAAGAAGGTAGTAAACACTGGTGCTGTAGAGGATGCATTCTCAGTGGGAGTGACATCTCTTCTCTCACAGGGGGTGAAAATTAGTTTTTGGTGGGGGATGGGATAAAAAAAAATCTTGTTCTTTTAATATATGAAGTACAGATATGCATATGATACATAAACAGATATACAGGATATCTGTGGTATTAAAATGTCATGAGGAACTAGAATAAGATGTCTAAAGTTTCTTTAGTGAAAAATAATGAAAAAGAAATAGAAATAGGTTGAGAAACACTGCTATAGAGTTAACCATTTATAGGTGGGAAAAAGGAAGAACATTCTGAGAATGGATTGGCATATAGAGAAATTGAATCCTGTACATGGTGTTACAAAATGTTCTCTGTACAAACATAGACAATTTCACCTCTGGGTCAGATTATGCCTGTTCTCTCAAAACTTTATTAATCCCAGCTCTTGTTTCTCTTTCCTTCCCCCAATACCTTAATGCATTTATAATCCAAATTATCCAATTTAATTCTTAAAGATTATCCTTACCACATTCATTCATTCATTCATTTGAAAAACATTGAGCGCATACTGTGTGCTAGGCACTCTTGTCTAGGTAGTGAAGAGATAGACAAAAATAACTAAGTAAACAAAATTATTACAGATAGTAATAACTGCTATTAGGAAATCCCACAGTTGCAGTATTGACTGGGCATTAGGCATAGGAGGAGATTGGCTATTCAGATGGAGTGGTGAGGAATCTTTTCTAAATAGGGCACACCTGAATAATTTTTATTTCATCAGTAATTCTTTATCATTTTAAATAGGTTAAAGTGAGATTCTAAGGGGAAGGAATGAACTGGGATTCAAATCCTGCCCTGCCATTATTTCATTCTTTGATTTACTCGTGCATTTACCCAAAAAGCATTTATTGAAATACAAATTTTGTAACAATATTTATACTAGTCGGTAGGCACCTGTTCTTTAATTCAGATGACAAGTATTTCTTGAATTCCTGTTCGGTGAGCTGTCCTAAATGTTTGTGACAACCAGTGAACCAAAGAAAAGTCATGAGTGATGGTGGCCAGGGGTATGGTTTTAATATATTAAATTGCTATGTTTAGTAAAGATCCAAGTGTTGATGGTGAGTAGGTAGCTGAATTTGCTAGTCTAGAATTTGTGAGAGAAGTATGGTCCGGAAGTTCAAATGTGAAACTCATCAGCAGAGAGGTGATATGTAAAACAGGAGATGATCGGGTTCACCAGGGAAGTATGCATAGAGACTCTGGGACACTTCACTATTATGAAATTAGGGAGAAGAGAAGAAACTAGCAAATGAATCTGTGAAGGAGGAATCAGTGAAGGAAATGTATTGTCCTGGAATCCAAAAAAAAGAAAATACATCAAGGATATAGATTAACGAACTATGTGAAAATACTGCTACAGAGCCAAGTAAGATGAGGACTGAGAATAGGCTATAAAATTTAGCAATATGGAGATCATTTGTGACCTTGATATAAGCAGTTTTGATAAAGTGTGATTGGAATAGATTTCAGGGAGACTAGGAGTAGAGTAATCAGAGATAATAAGTATAGACATGTTTTTAGAAGAGTTTTGTAATAGAAGACAGTAAAGAAATGGACTGGAAGCTGATAAAAACAAGGTAAAGAGAGGGGTTGCTAAGATTGGAGAAATAATAGCATATTTGCATACTGATGAGAATGATGCAATAGTAAGTGTGAAATGGATGATGTAGTGAGGGTCAGTTTCTGGAGAGTTGTTCTTAAGTCGGTGAGAGAAAGAGAAATTTGGTATGCAAGTGGAAAGTTCAGCTTTGGGGAGAAGTGCAGATATTTTGTCTTTGGTTATAGACAGGAAGGCAGAGTAAGTAAATTCAGGTACGAGGAGGTGGAGATCTGTGAAGGGCATTAGTGGAAGTTCTCTTATTGGTACTTGGATTTTCCTAGTGATATAGGACACAAGATGAAAGGCCCAGTTCCTATACTACTGGTAAGTTATACGATTTCAAGTAAGCGATCAAAGTCTTTGAGTCTCAGGTTCCTCATCTCTGAAATTGGAGTAAAATATTTATTTCCAAGTGTAGTAATAGACAATTAAATGTGACGTTATATCAAAAAAATACTAGCCTAGTACCTGTACCATCAGTTAATGTTGGGCAAAGCCATAAAGAAGCTGCATCTTGAATAGCGTGTCATCCAGATTTCAGTCAGGGGCACTTGCTTCTATACAGGGAGGCAACCAATAGCTAACAATAGCAAAATGAAGATGGGATTGGCTTAATCAGTAAAAAAGTACATTTATAGAAGTCTTGCTATATTTGTCATCTGGCCTCTGACCAAAAACTCAAATGTTTTAATTATAATTCTCTACACACCTGTTGGTACCCACCAGCTTGGAGTGAAAGTGATACACTGAACATGGGGAGAAAACAAATGTCATTGTTCAGTCTTCTGTCCCAAGCTAAGTGTTCCAGACACATGAGATATCACCCTGATCAAAGTGTCAAGTGGCCTCTAATCACATTAAAATGAAATGTGACCAGAGCACACCAAGAAATGGGACATCCTTGTCACCCTTTCTCTTTTCCACCTAATAGCAATATCTATCTGCTGTATTACAGATAATATAAATGTCTCTTCATATTGTGGGGACGATGAGATGACTTGCATTTGACAGATCTTATTATGCTAGAAATCAACCACTCTAAAATTAACATAGGCTCTTCTTATTAGAAGCAATTATGCAAAACTTCTCTTGTGCCTGAAATTTCAACAATCAAATCCATCCCTTCCTTACATCCTTTCTTACTCCCTTTTCCTCTCTATATATTTTAAATGAGATCATAATATATGTCAATCTAGTACTAACATAACCAATACCAGGCAACCTAAAATGTTTATCTACTACAGATAATTACCATCACATATCAGGTACCCATGGGCACTGAAACTATAGCTCAGAGTCTATGATTCTTTATGAAAAAGGCATTATTTTTTCTTATTTTTGAACCTATAAAGTCAACACTATGAGAGCAGGGAGTTAATACTGCTCAGTGGTTCTTTTTTAATCACCCTAAATAGTACCTGGTAGATAATAAGTACCCGATAAATGTCCATTGGATAAATTAATGTTAATAGTTCTCTGGTGAAATGAAGCCTGCCATTACAGATTATTTATTAAGAATCATGGGACACAGCCCTTCATTCAGTTTTTTTTTTTTTTTTTACAACCCATCTCTAATGAACATCCCCAAAATTAAAATTGATGGCCTAGACTCTGTAAACAAGTATCTCTTTCTCCCTCTTGAAATCATATTTTAGGAATAGTTTCTCTCATTTTTCAGCTGATTAAACTCTGAAGAGGGTAAATGTGAAAGAAATAAAATGTATCCAAGACACACCTAAAACCTTGGGTGTGTTTTTAAAGTATTTGTGGCCTAGCTGACTGCTTATATATGAACCTTGAATTTTTTACTGTGGAAATTTAGGTTTGTCCCAAGTTGGAGTCTAGGATAAATTTGAAATAGTCAAAGTGAAATAAAGAAACAAAATATTTTCTATTGCTTCAATTTTGACACTTAAAATTGCCAGTTCTCAGCTTACGTCAAACAAAACTCTGAGATGATTGCCAAAAGGACAATCAGCTATATGATTTAGATCTCTACATCTAAATGTCTACAGAGAATAGACAGGTGATCATGTACATAATTCCCCGAGGGTAGGAAAATAGTTTGAGTTGAAGATTTGGTGAACTGGCACACACCTTATCTAAAAGCATTTAAATCAACCTGTTTTAAAAAATACCTTATACCATGCAGTAAATACATGCATAGTTAAATCCAGCTTCTTAATTCTTAATATTATTGTATCACGAACAGTGGGTAAGCTAGACCTAATCTAGGTAAGACTATGTAAGAAACAATTATTTGCTTAGAGGTAGAAAAGAAGCAGGACATATTGTCTTCTCTATTGTGTCCTTTTAAAGACTTCTACTGATTATAATTGAGAGAATTTAAACAAAAATCTCTTGAGTAGAGTGTTTAATTGTTTTTTGTCCCCTTGATATCATGCCATGTCCTAAGATCAGAGTTTCATATTAGGCAGAAAGCATGAGTTTTTAAAAGATAAGAGGTATCAGGGGAATGAAAACTTGTTAGTAGTAAGGTGCTGTTTAACATACATGGGTTTGATAGTAAGCAAGAAATTGAAGTTCAGAAATGGAAATATACATAACAAAGGTTCATATAGTGATTTGTCCTCTAAGATTCAACTACTTTAGGAGAGAAAATGGCAAGAAAGTAATGAAATCTTCAATGGCACAGCATGGGCAGTAGTATGCAAACCTTACTACATGTCAGAATCACATGACGTATTTTAAAAACTGCATACTCCTTACCTTCCACCATACACACACACATTTCAACAGTCTCCTGAGGTGTCGGTCTGCTAGGTCTTTAGTGGATTCTCTGTATTGAGAAAACTCCCCAATAGTTTATGGCCTATTATTTGAAAGACTTTGTTTGAAGGCATATAGTCCATTCCGGTGCTTAAAATCTACCTGTAACAAAAGAGTTTGGAAATAAACAGTAAAGAAAACCTCTAGGTGGGGGGAAAGATAACCAAATAGCACTAATGGTGTGTTCAGTGAAGAAAGAAGTGAAAGAAGATTAAGAATTCAAAAGACCGAAATTTTAATAACTAATGGCATTTCAGGAGTAACTACAGTGTGTAAACATATAAAGAGGGAAAGATTTTGAATGTATATATTACACAAACATATTTAGTTTTTAATCAGAATGACCATTAAAAGGTTTAGCATGTCTAAACTAAATGGTGTTTGGAAAAATTACAGTCTCTATGCAACAGAATGGGCAATAGGTTTCATCTCGAGTGCTATTTAATTGGCAGTGGTTGCCTGGAGTGCTCTTTTGACTTTGAAATGGACTTTACCTGAGCTCAGAAGTAGTGTGCAGTAATCAATTAGTGATGTCTGATCTGGAAACAGAGATGAATCTGATTGCACTCAGGACTAGGTTTTCTTTTCCTAAGATAGTCTTATTGTTGTGTTTGGAAAACATATCAAGGAGGTACTTTAATGATTCTATTCTCTCTCTCAAGTGGGTATACTTTAAATTGTACTGGCACCCAAAACAAGTGTAGGCATTGTTGATGCTGAATAATTCATGTATACTTGAATTGACGTCTTCCATTTAATTCTTAATGGCAACCTGACAAATTCTACAATCTTACATCTCCTTGGAGAGAACCACAGTTCTTTATTTCTCTATGTCTTAGTAAATATGTGGTTGAGACTGCTTGTTAAGCAGTAAATATTTACAAGTTGGAGAAGTTAGAATTGTTAAATGGCTAGTTGAACATCATGGAACAGCATGATAATTTGGGAAAGGATGGCTGAGGCAGATGTTCTGTTAGAGACCTGTCTTTTAAAACACTCACAAAGTGTTGAAAGAATCACCAACTAAGTGCAGGGAGAAAGAGAGCAAATTCATGCTGTGGTCGGGCAGCTTCTCCTGACAGAGATTCAAGCTAGACCCAAGAGTGAGGACAGACTGGATCAGAACCAACGAAGGAAGGGAAACAAAGGGAAAGGTCCCTTCGGATTTGTGCTATTATTTATCTGCGCCTTTGCCTGAAAACAAAAGCCTTGGCGCCTATGATACCTCAAGCTTTCTCAGACACTTTTGGCTTCTTATTCTCTTCCCAGCACATGTTTTAACACTTTGGGTAATTCAGATTTAAGAGTATATCTGATTTTAAAATACTAATCTTATTGCTTGAGGAAAGCCAGAAAAATATTATGCCAATGTAAAAAGATATTTCACACTTGACTAGATTTTAATGTTGTATTTTTAGCCCCAGAGAGATGTTTGTGCCATTTATCCACATGTGCCATCTCGTATGCCTCTTGACTCGTACTTGACAGTGTTGTGATAATTACATGTATATGTTTATATACCTGATTAAAGTGTGTCTTACCAAATAACATGTTAAATAGGGTTTGATAATTTTATCCAGGCTGCAGAAAGTGGTAGCTGCTTAAAAGTCAATTGCCTGCCCACCCCCGCCACCTCCTTCTCTTTCTCTCTTGTTTACATTATTGTTTCAAGTTAGCAATAAAGTCGAATTACTGAGAATCACCTTGATCATATTTTCCAAAGGACAGAAAAACTAAACATAGTAAAGAAGGAAGTATTTCAAGCAGAAAATGACTCATGCAGCTCTATTCAGAGCAGACTCCATGATAGATGTTCTCTGCTAGTTCTAGGCTCAGTTGAGAATAATGAAAAGTCAAGCTAACCAGTATAGTTTTTCTAGCAAAAGAGCACCTAGAAGGACACAGGTTTGTAGTAGGATGGTCGCAGTCCATCTCCACCAGATTAGATGGGGGCCATGCTCTGAAAGTCATTCTTGAACTTGAAGGTCAGTAGTTGAAGACTAAGTAGGCCACTTAATGTCCATTAGGAAATGAGTGGTATCTCTTATTGATCAGGGGCTTATGGCCTAAGGACAGAGTCCAGGGACTATAGGAATTAGAGAATTAATAAAGATATCTCATTGGAAGCAGAGAAGTACAAAGGCCAAAGAACCATATTTTAATGTGTAACAGATGCTAAAAAATCCAAATAGTGCACCTAGATGGCCAAACAATATGAAACTTTCAATCAAAATAGGAGTGGAAGAGAGGCAAACCACAAAGATCTAGAGGCAAAAATTATTGGTGAATCAGTGATATGGCATCTGGAAAATTGCCTCTGACCAGAGGCCACCAAATACAACTGGATTTGCTATTATTTCCAGGCTCAACCGATAGGCACACAAGGGATCACCTGATATCAAAGTGAACTGATTTGGAGAGATGAAGCATTTTTTTGGTGAAAGCAAGCATCTTTCTGACTCTGAGAGCCCACAAAGTTTAGCTGAACAGTGTTGGGAAGACTAGTAACTTTAGTTAGTAGACCTGGATTATGTGACACTGGGAATGACAGTTAACCTCTGTGGATGTTATCTATTAATTACAAGATATAGTGCTTGTTCTGTACCCCTGTCAGGTGGTTTACGAGAATCAAATTGGAAAACATAAGTGTGTGTTAAAATGCTAATAAAATGTATAGTTTTGTCTTTTACAATATTGTAATTGAATGCAAATCAAGTTGTTATTTACATTTAGATGCTACTACATTATTCATTCTTTTGCTTGGCTATCTCCTTAAAATACTTGGAAAATTCAGTGAGCTTCAGATTTGAGTTGACAACTTATATCGTACCTTCTTGAATACTTGAAAGATAGTGTTTCCTTTCCTCTTCTATAGATCTATCGAATGTTTGAAAAATATTAGGATGAGAACAGTCTGCTAGCAATTAAGTCCAATTAAGGCATAAATCTAAAATCAGAAAGTAATACATGTTGATAAAGAAGCAAGAGGAATGTTTGCCCCTCTTCTTGGATTTCAGGGCCCGTCACAGTAGGCCCCATTTTAAAGTGGTCTACATTTCCACTACTCCCACTGATAACCTCACTGACACCAACTGGCTGTGTCTACTCTGGTTCTCGATCTTCAAACTTGACCGTGTTTTTAGACTTTGGCTTATTATTTCTCATTTGTTTCCTTACTTCACAATGTTGCCATGAACTTCAAATGTGGGCATGATTTGTAAACCATACAATGCTAATAAAATTCTGTATTAAAAAGGTAAAGAGAAATTTAAAGTTAGAAGATAACAGGTTTAATATTCGGTCTTGCCACATGTTGGCTGTGTGTCTTTAGGGACCTCTGGGGACCTCAATTTCTTTTTTGGGAAATGGAGCTCATAATTTCAGTCCTGTCAACCACACAAATGTGAAATGTGATTTTTGTCATTATTATTGTATGTGTTTTTCTTACTGCTTGGAGATACCTGTTTACTGGGAGTGTTCATGTACTTTTTGCTCTGATTGCATTCATTCACCCAATCATTATTAATTGGAGAAATGTCGATTATTTGAAAATACTTAAAATATAAATAAATAACAGGGATTTAAAATCACCTATATAATTAATATTATATAAATGTAACTTTTAGTGAAATGAATTTTATAGTATATTCTTTAAAACATTTGGTTGATAATATAAAGAAACTTTTCCCATGTTTTAATCATATCAGATAATTTCATGGGATTTGGAACCAGGTTGTAGATCTATAAATTTTAACTTTCATTTTGAGCAGAAACACTTTTATTCTGTTTTCTCCAGTGGATCTTTCATTCTTAAGGACATTTAACATAAATATTTCTGGATTTTATACTTTACTATGGTATTTACTTCACATATAGTTAGGAGAATTCTACAGTTAATAAGTTGCTATTCTTTTACCAAAAGCAGTTTAATTTTTTTTTCTTTTTTTTTTTGTCTTCTTCCAAAATAACTTTCATCTTACCTGTGATTATCAGGTAGAGCCTATCATGGTCAAATATTTATTATTAATTAATATGTGATATATTCTTTGTATGAGGTTCATAGTCTCCTGTGATAAAACTAGTTTATTACTTTTTCTATCTTGAATAAGCACAGCCATATATGATTTTATGATATATGCAGGTTAGCAAAATGATATATTTTTCAAAATAAAAAAAAGCTTAATTCATCGTATGATCAGAATTAGTCTTTTGGTTCATAAAATCTTATTTAAAAAGGTAGATATACACAGGTCTTTCATTATTTAAACTTAACACTGAAATGTTTTAGATTAGTTAACATTAAAAACATTTTTATTAAGTAATATTTTCTGTACCTGTATGTGAATATGATATCATGTATTCCTAATACATGATTCCTAATACATGATAGAATATCTCAAGTAGCCATAATCTACCTTAACTTTCTTACTTGATTACTCATGGTTCTACCATTTGAACTCTGAATGTTGAGAAAAGCTGCAGCCTGTCTGCTAAAGCATAGTGTCTGTTGCTCAAAGAAGAAAGATAAATAATACATAGTAATAGACAACATACTGATATTGTCTCCTATGTCTCTGGACATTAAGTGGTGATTAAATCATCCAAACCCACTCTTATCTGTTTGTCTATATAGATAGATAGATAGATAGATAGATAGATAGATAGATAGATAGATAGATAGATATATTGTCTATACTTATCTGTTTGTCTATATATATATATAGAGAGAGAGAGAGATAGATATATTGTCTATATATATATATCATATGACATAAAGATTTATTTGAAGTAGCTTTGATTTATTGAATGACAATCTAACACACACACACACATACACAAATAACTGATACTTCTTTACTTCTGTGCAGCCAATTTTTTGAATGCATTGAGAAAGACTTACCTTTTCTTTTCCTCTCCCTTGCCTATCTTTAATCCAAAGTCATACCTAATTAACAACAATAACCACCTAAAAACCAAACCTCTTTCCTTCTCATTTTGATAAAGCTTTAATTGTTTCATTTTATATAGAAATCCAGCAGAGTGATTATCTAAGTTCATGCTACTTTTAGTAGTATGAAAACTCCAAGTGCCATAGAGAATTGATAGATACGTTTAATTCTAAAATCAATTAATATACAGTCTTTATTGATTTCCATGGCTGCTAAATGCTTTGTGGGATCCCTAAGAAAAGACAAGGCATCATCCCTGACTCAGTGGCTCTTGAAAAGCCATTGGAGAACTAAGACCAGCACATGTGAAACAAATTACAGAGGTATTTTTTCCTTAACCATCTTCCTGAGTCTGAAAATTTTTCACCTTAGTTTTTTGTCCATCTTGATCAGTCATGAAGATACATAAATATACAAATTTTATATCTTCATCTCTTCTTATATTATCTGTCTATTTATAATGTTAGATGAGTAACCAGGTAGGTTATGGAGATGACCCTTCCATATCTTACTCTTAGATTTACAGACATTACTCTAGCCATACCAAAATTTATTCATATTCTGGCCATATACTATATTCTATCAGATCTTTGAACTTTCACACAGTATCCTTTCTACCTAAAATAGACTGTTTCTTCCAAATTTCTTGAAAAGTTTCAACTACATATTCATTAGATCTCCACATTTAAATATTCCTTTTTCTAGAAGGCATTTCTGATACCACCTCCCCACACCTCTAGGCTGGTGACCCAATTATGACTCTTAGTCAACAAACAAGATCTACTAGAAATAGGCATTTCTGAAAATAATTATTTTCTATCTCCCCAGTCTGAAGCAAATATGTATTTCTGAAAATAAGTATTTTCTATCTTTGCTCCCCAGTCTGAAGTGGAAGTGAAAATTTAGTCTGTCCATTTGATCCATCTCCTTTTCTTGGAAGGGGCTCTCATCATCATCATCATCATCATCATCATCATCATCATCATCATCATCACTGAGTGTGTCTTTAGTCTTCATAATAACCCTAGAGATAGATATTAGTATTATATATATTTTACAGATGAGAAATATAAATTACAGCAAGTTAAGTAGTTTTCATTTGATCAGATAGCATGCCCAGATGCTCTGAATTTAGAGAACATGCATTTCATCACTCTGTTATATTGCCCAGGTATCAATGTGGCAGTGTAGTATACAACTGATACTGTTATCTCTCTACACAGATATTCACCAGGTAATCCATCATGCTTCTGGTCCTGGATCAGTCATTTTCTTAGGTTACTAAGGAGATGTCTCCAATTACCACCTAAATATTCCCTCCATGCCATTCTTGGTCACACAGGAATATGTCTGCTTCAGCATTACAATGGAGTGAAGAAATCACTGTGAATCTGACATTATGTCTTTTTAGAGCCAACAAAGAGTCATATTGTCTCTCTGGGATCTAGTTGGGCTCTGCCTAGGAAGCAAGGAACTGTTCCTGGATCCAACACATTCACTTGAGATTTTCTCCCCTGGACTCAATGCCAGAGAACTTTTCTCTGGAACTCAGTGAAGTCCACATGTTTATGAATTCCCCTGCACTCTCTCTTCTTCTACATCTAGGGAATCATCTTCTTGTCTGGCTGGAGGAGGCCTTGCTCTTTCTCATCATTATGCTTTCTTCTGAATCTTAGTTATGGACCTAAAAGTCCTTTCTGTTTCCTCAGGGCCTGAGTATTTGACACTCCAAAAATAGGGCAATCTGCCTTTTCCTCTGCTTTATACAGCAGCATCCTGTCCTTAAGGCAATGAGAACAGACCTGCCCAGCTGCCTGCCTGCATCTGGGGAAGGGCATTGTGGGAAAGGGAATGTGGCCATGTCCAAGGCAGATTCTGAGGCAGCGTGCACCTGCCCTATCACAAGTTGCATGCTTTATTTTAGGTCAAGTGGTCCTTGTCTTCCTTATATTTTAAGCTCTGTGAAGGCAGAGATTATACCTTTGTTTTCACTACGTGGCATGTGGTAAGTTCTCAAAAAATAATTGATAGAAGGATGAATCAATCAGCCGATCAGACCACCATTGAAGCTTCTAAGCTTAGTATAAGATCATTATACAATTTGAAGAAAAAAAAACCAAAGTGCCTGTTTTGAAGTAGATGGACTAATTTAACTTGTAGTCATAACTTTGGTCTCTGGCTTTGACCCTTGTCTTTCTTTGGGCCCAGCATGATTTCTCCTCACTCTTAAATTACATCCAATGCAGTGGATTGAGAAATCCTATATACCTGTGTGGTGTCAGAACTACAGAAACTCTTGACATGAACACTCTATTTAAACTCCCACATGAAGAGACTTGCCCAGACTTAACACAGCTTCTAGCAGTCTCAGACCATGTTCCTGGGACAACCTGGACTTCTTTTGAGTTTCTGTCTGACAAAGCTCAGAGCTGGCAATGTAATTTACTCTTTTTTTCTAGCCAACTTCCGATGATAGGCCCCCCGATCTCCCTTTCTTGGAGCATGTAATAGAAAAGGCTTATAATTGAGTCTTTTCTTTTTCTCTTTGAGATGTATGTGTATCCCCTACAAGTCAGGAGTGTCTTTCTCAAACCCATGACAGTCATTCCTTCAAAATATAATCATCAGGAAGGATATGGTCTGCCAATCTCTGTGGGAGGATAGAACCCGAACTTCTATAATTGCCAGCAGCAGACCAAGCTGGCCTGATCACCTTTATGCTGACAACCTTTTATAGTTTTTCACTTGAGCCCCACTCCTCCCTCTATCTTCGCTCTTCCATTAAAACGCCCAGTCACCTCTGCACAAACTGGACTGAAACTTGCCTCTTTTCCCTACTGTCAGTAGTTACTGAATAAAATCGTTTTCACAGCTCTAAGTAATGCCTGGCTTTGTTTATGTTTTACAGTTATCACATCCATAGCTATCTATTGTGGAGACGAGTAGCTGTTCTTAATTTTCAAAAGGACTACAGAGAAGCTAGAAGAAAGGGTACACATTGTGATAGAAATAGAACATCAATTTGAAAGGAGAGTTGGGAAACCCGTCATATTAGAAATATTCCTGTGCTGACCTATGTAGCTGTGTGATGCATGTGCCCCATGAAGCACTGAATATATACAGATAAATAATTTGCTGAGCACATGCTAGAGTGGCTTTTTATGTAAACTCCTGTTTTCACAATAATGCCAATAGTAACTAACTTATATCGATTTCTTACTCTGTATATCCCAGATACTGTGCTGAAACATTTTACAGGCATGATTTCATTTAAACCTCCCTGTACCCTACAGTATAGGTATCGTTGTCATCCCTACTTATTGGAAGGAAATTGGGGATCAGGAAAGACAAATGATTCTTCCAAAGTCATATACAGGCAGATCTAGTTTTATTGCACACTTCATTTCATTCTGTTTCACAGAGACTGTTTTTCACAAATCGAAGTTAAGACCTTCTACTAGCAAAAATATTATGTATGACTTGCTGAAGGCTCAGATGATGGTTAGCATTTTTTAACAAAATAATTCTTAATTAAGGTATATACATTGTTTTTTAGACATAATGCTATTGCACACCTATCAGACTACAATATGGTGTGAACATAACATTGATATGCTCTGAGAAACCAAAAAAATGCATGCAACTCACTTTATTATGATACTCACTTTATTGCAGTAACCTGGAACCAAACCCACAAAATCTCGGAGGTATGCCTATAGTTAGTAAAAAACTAAACCAGTACTCAAACCAACTCTTCAAACTCAAAGCCCACATATGTAATCAATAAGCTTTGCTGTCTCCACTGTATTACTGAGAGATATATAAGTACACAAATATTATTCAAGGCAGTATGTAGTACATGTCATAGAATGGGATATAATATATACACTTGCTTAGGGAACTTTTAATCATTATAATGAGTTTAATGAGGGGGGTTAATTAACACTGTTTTTTATCACCCTTCCTATGACTCTAGAAAACTTATAATTTTTCTGGAGAATCTGAACTTTCAGTTTAGGAATGTATTTAATTACCGCTATACCCGATCACTTATTAGCTGACATTCTGTATACATAATTTCCCCTCTTTTTTTCCCCTTCACTATTGCTTTCTTTGAATTTTCTTAAACTTGAGCAAATCTGAAAGCTGACCTTCAGCAAAGCCTACCACTTCATAAGAGAAATAGAAGTCGATTTATAAAGCAAGTTGAGTTGAGATGATAGGGTGATCCAGCTGGCCTCAGATATGGCTTTGGTTGGCTGGATTCATCACTCTGAGCCCTGAGCAGTGGGAATAATGACCTTTATTCTCTCTCAACTTTAACTGAAGAAAAATTCACATCAGACACTGCGTCTAGTGTCAGTAAATGTTACGATCACTAAGCACTTTTATTACTAGTCTTATTCCAAAAAAAAAAAACAAACAAACAGGGAGACTTTGTCTCATCCACTTCTGGGACATTTGAAAGGAGTAATTTTCAAAAGCACTTTTTAAGTCACATGCCCTCCAGACTTTAGCAAAGATGTGCCAGGCTCCAGTCTCCTTAGAGATTCAGTGGCTTTTCCCATGCAAATAAGTCTGCTAACAGGTCCATCCTGCTTCAGAGATCATAAAGAAGTTCAGCTTAGCATCCACAAAAGTCAGCCTCAGCAGATTGAGAAGGTTCTGGAATTTAAGCTGGATTCCTCACTTGGGCTCTATACATTTGTAGAGACACTTTATAGCCCCAGTGATAGAGTGAGACGATGGGTAAGCACTTGACAAAGTAGTAATAGTTGTCGAAGAATGACATAGTATTATAACTGGCAAGGGCCTTGTCAAGGAAATTGTCTGATCAGTAAGGAGAGGTGAAGAAGAACAAAGTGCTTTAATCAGATGCATTCTAGCGGAGAACATTGGGGAAGATACTTAACTTTTCTGAGCCTTAATTTTCCTATCTATAAAAGGACAGTGTGTTCTTATGATATTATTGTATTAAATTAGATAATATTCAGCACAATTCCTGGCACATGGTAATGCTCAAAAAGTTTCAGCTAACTGCTTCGGTATCATCATCGTCATCCTTGCCACTGTCACCTACACCAGGGTTCACCAAACTATGACCAGCAGGCCAAAGCTGGTCCTCACCCTGTTTTAGTAAATACAATTTTATTGGACTACAGTCTCACCTAGTTGATAACATATTGTCTATGGCTGTTTTCGTCCTAAACAGAAGATGAACAGCTGTAGCAGAACTCTTTACAGAAAAGTCTGCTCACCCTGATCAGTGGTTCTGAAGCCTCTGAGAAATGATGGAAGGGCCAAGAAGCAAACTCTGATTTCTACCCCTATCTATGTCATATAGTAAAGTTTTGCATATGATTCTATTATTTAAAACATTGAGGAAAAGAAAAATAGAAGAACTAAACTTAAACTAGACTGGTGACATTTTTTTTTTTTTTCTGAAAGAGAAACACTAGTCCCTTTTAGTTGATAGATGCAGGCAGGAAGAAGGGATATAAGGATATGTCAGGTAGCTAGCACTACCTCAGTATAGACATATTAGCAAGAAATGATATGGAGTGTCTGTGGAACCATAAGTAGCCCTCCGTTGTTGGAGCATTGAGTGTGGAGTTGGGAGCATAAAGTTGGAAGATGGAATTAGGCAGCTGATTGGCAGCCAAGTCATGCTTGGTACGGAATGTTATTTTAAGGAGCTGGGACTTACATGACATTCTGAGTTTTTCTTTCGGGTTGAATCATTGTGACAGAGGTAGTGCAAAAATAATTGACAGATACTTAAATAGAAGTGGGGAGAACAGCTGGGAAGCGATATTGGTGGTACGTATAACCTGTTGATTAGTTAAGTATTGTCAGGACTAGAAAACTTTGGAAAATTCAGGCTGACTAGACAGTCAATATAATCTTTTTTTCTGGATTTTTAATTAAATTATTTTTAATGGATGCAAATCTAAATCAAGACAGCTACCACATCTTATGAAGACTGAGTTAAGGAAGAATTAGGACATGCTCCTTCGCAGTGGAGAGGTCGTATCCCCGTGTGATTCCACGAATGGCAGGCCCGTGGCAGCAATAACAACAACTTTGGCATTCATTTGTTGAACGCTAAACTGTGAACCAGTAATTTTACAGACATTGGTTCTCATAATACAAGAACTTTTGAGGTATCCACTGTTAGCATTTCTGTTGTACAGGTAAGGACACTGATGCTTAGAGAAGTAGAGTACCATGGGCAGTAAATGGCAGAACTCAAACGCGGACACAATCCTCATACCTCTTCCATAAAATGCATGATTCATGAGTCCAAAATACTTTATTTTCTTATGTTTTTAGAAGAATGACTGGCATGCAGTAGGCATTTAATAAATATTTGCTAAATGATGAATGAAATTTTTAATGAAGAATTTGAAATTTCATGCATATAACCTTCCCTGATATAGCACTTTCTCAGTACTATAAAGTTTTGATGGTGCTCATTACTTGTTCAAAAAGGATCCAGATATTTTTCGTGTGCCAGAAACAATTCAGTTCATCTCAAAAATATTTCTTGAGGGTCTTGGCTTCTATTAGCATAATACAGGTTACCAAGAACTTTACCATGCATCATCTTGTTCAATCTCCATGACCACCTTATAAGATACTTGTTCTATTTTATAGATGAGAAGCTGAGTTTCAGAGTAGTTAACCTGCTCAAGGTCACACAGCTAAAAATCCAGGTCTCCTGAATCCAAGTTCGTGTACTTTTCACTGCATCAGACAGCTTTTTATTTATATAGATGACAAAAACTTGGAGCTGAGCTGTAAGGAATGTTAAAAAATACATTTTTACAAATTTTTATTGAAATGTAATATATATGTGTATGTGGGTATATATATTTTATATATTCTATACATTACATATGATATATAATATACATTAACAATGCACAACCATAATACTATAGCTCAATAAATTTTTATGCACCCATGTAACCAGTCCCCAAATCAAGAAGCAAAATATTATTAGTGCCAAATAATGTCTTTTGTGCTCCATTCAAACCACTAACCTCTCCCTTGAGGGTCTAATATTCTGTCTTCTAAATGGGATAGATTGGCTTTTCCTGTTTTTTACTTTATAGTAATGAAAGTAAATAATATGTATTATTTTGTGTCTAAGCAATTTTATTCAATATTATGCTTAGAAAGTTCATTAATATTGTATGTAGGTATAACTTTAGCATATTTCAGTATTTGAATGTATCGTCATTATTTAAAAGCATCTATCCCATTGTTGAATGTCATTTGGGTAGTTTCCAGTTTGAAATTTGAAAATTATTTGTTTCCAATAGCGTTGCTATGAAGATTCTTGTACAGTGTCTTTTGGTGAGCATACACAAGTGTGTAGTTGGCAATAGAATTTCTGAGTCAAAAGATACGGTTTTGCTACAGAGATTGGTGCAGTTACTCTTTTTTCTATTGGTCATTTTTCTACATTCTCATTGATTAATTTGCACTTAATTATGTGCAGTAGAATTAGAAATGATGTAAACATGGTTGTCCGGGGGAAAGCTGGGAACCATTAACTGTTAGGCGCTCTAGGAGGTGGTTAGGATAGCCCGTTAACTACTTGCAGTCTGTTGGTCCCTGGGACCGTGATACATCTGCCCCCCAAAGCCCACTTAACTCATCTTACTTCGGTCTTCCACATACAGGCCAGCCTCAGTTCTTGCACTTGGGCTGTTGAAAGGCTGTTGCTCTAGCGCATGACAGCATCTCTTGAAGAATCATATAATCAATCATCCAGCGACTTGATATTAATCACTGTTTTCTTTTCTTTATATTAGTAAAACATAAAGGAAAGAGACTTCAGAGAAGCAGAAAAACATTGTTTGCCCTTCCCTCATTATGAGACAGTATCTCGTCTGTGTGGATATTTTTATAATGATTTTGCAATTTCGTCTTCTCAGTTCTGTTAGATATTAAAATACTTTTGCTAAGGGCTGTTCCAATCTTAGCTAAAGATTAGTCTTAGACCTCCATGGATATGCATATTGATTGGGAAATAGAGAATTCCCAGTAGTATTTTGTACCCAAGCATCTAGATAATTTAGGATTTTTAAGGTATGCCATGAGTTATGTAGTGTCTAACCCTGGCTTATGTGGAAATCTAACATGAGACAAGATATTTGGTCAACAGTAAGTTTATGTCTTTGCCCCATACGGGTACTGTTATTAAAGTGAGGGAGGATGAATTCTCAGGAAGACATTTGTATAATAGGAAAGATTTGCATAAAATACTGAAGTATTGGCATTTATAAAACTTGGTGAAATTTCTCTAGCTGAGTCAGGGCTAGGCAAAGACCCTGTATCACTCCAATATTCTGGGTATATTGTATGCCCAATAAAGTCATCTAAGATTTATCTAGTAAAATTGTAACTGTGATAATGTTTTAAAAAGAGGTGGAAAACAGATAAGCTATCTTGTTTGAGAATGGTGGATGGAGGCAGACTGTCTTCTCTCTCTTTCAATTACATGAACTTTTGAGGCTGTGACTGCTAAATTATGCTTCTTGTAAAAGGAGAAAATGATGGAAAAAATCAAATTGTTATCTTATCTCTGCAGTGAGTCAGTGTTATTTAAAAAAAGAAGAAAAAAATATACTTGATTGGAAGAATGTTTGGGGATATAACAACCAGATACAAGATATAATCTTGGATTAGATACTGGTATAGATAGCAAGCTATAAAGAATATTTGCAGTCAATAAGGAAAAATAGAATGTCATCTAGATATAAAATAGATAACATTTTACTAAAATGAAAATGTTGAAATTAATTGATAATAAAGATGATTGTGGAACAGTATGTACAATATGGTCTCACTTTACTGGAAAAAAATTATATGTACATGAGCATGCGCACAAAGAGAAAATCCAGAAAGATATGAGCTGAAGTTGTCATCAGCAATGATCTTAGAATAGCAGGAATGTAAAGTTTTAATTATTGTTATTGTTTTTTTTTAACTCTTTTGCTTGTCTTTATTCTCAGCATTACTACAATACACAAGTTGTGACTGTGTTAATTCAAATAATTATTTTAAGTATAAATGAATATATAAGTAAATATTTAAGGCCTTCAGCACCACAAATTATCTGATATCTAATTAATGCAAATGGCTAATCTAATAATAACAGTAGCAGTTAAAACCATTAATTAGCATTGATTAGTGTGCCGAGCACTGTGATAAATTTTGTACAAACATCACGTCAGTTGATTCTCATTAAAATCCCATGAAGTAGATACTGTTATTATTTACATTTTATAGATGAAGATCACAGAGATTTACCAGCTTGCCCAAGGACAGAGCTAGTAAGTGATGGGAGGTGAGATTTAAGCCCAGGTCTGTCTGAATGCAAATAATTTTCACTTAATTATCATATTCATTACCTCCTATCATCCTATTACCAACATCATCATTTCATTGGCAGTCCAAATGAGTTTTTCTGTTCTACTAGCTGTAAAGATGATTCCACAAATTACCAAATAGTATTTCTTACATTAAAAAACTGCTACGTCCTTGAATATAGAAATTTTGGGAGTTAGAACAAACTTAGTAAGAAGAGTTGGCTCTTGCATTCAAAGAACTCATAATCTAGTGAGATTGTTATGACTGTAGAGAAAGAATTTGAAAGTATTTTTTAAAAGTCAATTTTAGCACGGAAAAAAATAGAAATAATTCTTAAAAATAGAAATAATTATTTTTAATTATTATTAACAATTATTTAAAAATTGAAAACATTTTTCTATATTATGTGAATATCCTAAGTTAAGATAATACACATCTTTTTATAAAGATGTTTATATGAATGCTGATAGACACTTACTGAACAATTGATGTATAGATAGAAATTTATTAATGTCTCCAGTAGATAGGGAAAAGTATGAACAGAATCTTAATTAAATGCCTTCATAAATATGCATTAAATATGCTTAAGAAGATTTCAGATATTCCCTCTGGTTGAGAAGAATCATTCTGGGAAACACGTTTTGCAGAATCACATATATTTCATGTATGTGTCTAATTTTGTTTTAAAGTTCACTGGGACTTATACTGTAATTAAGTTAAATTGAACAAAATAAAAGTATACAGAAAATCGGCAGATGTAAAAAGCTAAGGAAAAAAACAATTCACGTTAATTTGTTTGCTTTAAAATTACGTTAGAATGTCAGGTTTTTCCAGTAAAATAAAAGGAATTTACTGATATGATTGAAATTTTTGGTGTAAGAACAATTCAGAAATAACAAGGAAGAAAAGTATTTCAAGAGTGTGGAGGAACTCCTGAAGAGATGGACTGCCTCGACAAGAGGTTTTAGGTAGACAAAGAATAATTTGGAAATCCTTGGACCTATTTCGAACCATTGGAACTTTGGATCTAGGGACATTTATTGATTTCACAGAGACAGAATGAAAAAAAGAGACAAAGGTTTTCATTTATTAAATGATACTACCACTTTAATCTCTTCTCACTGTCACTCTAAGGAAAACACCACTCTAATTAAAATGAAAAACACATTTTCAAACATTTTCCATTAGATTGCTTGGTACTTGTACTGTGAATTGGCTGGTTATAGTGATTTTCTGAAAGATAAGGACAATTCTAACCTAGAAAACAGCTTACTCTCTCTTTGGAATATTGTACGTTCAACAAAGGAAAGAGAGTTGGCAAGATTTAGATGCCAGGGATTGTTTTTAAACAAACCAAACATTTCTCTTCTCTTGGACAGAAGTATCCTTTTCTACTCAATCCCTCCCAGACAAAGTCATTTCACCAAAGACCTTTCTAATTCCATTGTGATAAAATAGTAGGCATTTTGGAGTTCCAGTTATCTTAAAGCACGTCTGTGCTGGAGGAGTTAGGAGTGGAAGTGGTTAATCTATTTCTCATATGCAGATAACACTCCAGAAGCTAATGATGCCCTTAGCTCTCACCCATAAGGAAGAAAATATTAGGATATCTCCACTATATTTGCATTCTACCTTCTGGGCTATTTAAACTTAAAGAAAAAAATTTAAAGGCATTGCCTATTCTATATAAAACCATGTTTACAGTAAAGCAAAAGACTTAATCCTACTCATTTGCTCTTAAAATTTCCCAGAAATAGTTTTTCTGCCATATAATGGTCAGTCAGTCCATGCATTTTACAAACAAATGCAATGCTTTGGTTTGCATTATGTCATGCATACTTTCTGTGATAGAACATGAAAAATAAGGAGAATATAAGTACAGACTCGGGAGTCATATTTTCTGGGTTCAGTACCTGGCTCCATCATTTATTTGTCATGGGATTTTGGGCAAGCTGCTGAATCTCTCTTTCAGTATCCTCACCTATAAAATTGAGATAATAATAGTTTATATTTTATAGGGCTATATTAAGACCAAATGAGTTTAAAAACACTTAGAATATTAAATGACATATGTTTGTTTAAAATATTAGATGCTTTTCGTGATGATTTATATCCATCAATACATAGTATTCTACAAGTAAATATACCTATCATTGACTTTGCCATTCAGTATCCCTATTTAATGGATTTGTTTGTAATTTAGTTAGTCCAATATAATTTTTTAGTTATGTCAGTCTTGTGTTATATCAGAATTAACCAGAAAAAAATCCACAAATTACAAAAAGTTCGTATTTCTTAGAACTTTTCTCAATTATTTATAAAACTTTGTGGGTTATTTTCAAGCACACAAACAGAAATAAAGTAATAAAAGTGGCTGGCCATCTAGATAGTCAATCTGGAAAATGTTTCTCTTGTCCAAAATAAACTAATAGTGCCTTTTGGGTAAAATGTTACCATGATAACAATAAATAACCAAAGTAATATTCTCAGCGACTCACTTTACTTTAAGTTTGTGGAATGATACAAACTCCAGTTACAGAAAGTTAAGTTTCTTTTGTTGAAGACAGAGAACTTTTCTAAAATAAGACCCTTAAAAAAAGCATTGGTTAGACATATGGTACTGGGTGTGTGGGTTAACTTGACCTATTTGGGATATGAATATATGACCATGTATTCTACAAGCATGTTGAATTATATGAAAAGTTAATTTATAGAAAAAGCTATAGATTTTGAAATTTGTCTTATTTTAAAAATTTGTTGGCTTTCCAGTCTCATATTTTAGAAAAGGCTTGCGTGTCCTCTCATAACATGCCAAATACTGTCAAGTTTTAAGAAGGAAGTCTCAATAGAGTTTTTGAGCTAAAATACTGCATGTGAGTCACTGAAAAGACGTGGTTTTGTTTTTTTTTTTTTTATGTAACTCAGTTATATACAGAGGGAATATGAAATGGAGGACTAGGCAGTTTTCAATAAGTTTGATAAATGTAGATGTCAAATAATATCAGGTTCTCTTTAACTAGAAACTTTGTGAATTATTAAAACTATTCTCTTCAATGTTTGGATCCCTTTGCCGTCACTGACCCAGTCTATATAAATGTCACTAAATGGATTGACATAGACACAGCCACGTCCCATCAGCCAACAAACATCTTGACCTGCACCAGATATTTCAAATGGGTCCTACTGCTGGTCTTCTAACCTGGAATAAAAGTAACAGCCAGAGACAATAGAGAATGTTCTCTTTTGCATATCTGCTGTAAAAGAGAAAGTGTGAGAAAATATTTTTTAAAAAACCACAGTCACCATAGGTAGCACGATATTTAGGAGACATATAGGACAAATTCCTAAATAGAATCTGAGACTTTCATGTGATGACTTTTTTTTCCTCTCACTGGAAGAAGTGGTACTAACATTGTGCATGTTGTCCTTAAACTGTGCATTATCCAAAAGATAGATTATTTTTTCTGACTGGTGGAGGAGAACATATACTACACGGAAATGCTGAAAGCCTCTTGGATATAAAATTATACTTTCATACCTTTTCTGTTTTGGAGGCAACCATATCTCTCTGTGTGTGTGTGTGTGTGTGTGTGTGTGTGTGTGTGTGTGTGTGTGTGTATTATTTATGAAAACATGTGACCCTTGTTCTGGAAAAAAGGTTGAAAGAAATTAGTGAATACACACACACACACACACACATATATCAGTGAATATATATATATTTGTTGGTCTTTATATACATATTTTTTTCTTAAGCCATTTTTATTTCACTCAAGATATTAAGACAAGTACAAAGTAACCTTGTAATCAGGATACGGTATCATTAAAAAAGGAGAAAGCACTACAGTATGAAGAGATTTACAAATGACTAAAGTATACAAGTCGTGACAGAATTAACAAACAATTGGAAATCGGGTTGGCTTTTTTTCCTTTTAGAAATGCCAAGTCCTAACAAATAAAATACAGTGCTCTTAAGTATGTGTAACCATGAAAACAAAGAAAAGCAGTGTTAACACTATTACTAGCATAACAGACCCCACTACATCTATTCAACAGCCTTGGGCCAACACATGCCTGGTTAAAGTAAGACAAAAGACAAGGGTAAGAATGTTCTCTCCACTTTCCTTGAATGTTGGTCTATACAAAGAGTTCAGTTAGTGCCTGTGCCGAATACCCCTTAATTGGCCATCTCCATTCTCCATGTATAGAGCCCAGAATTGTTTATATGTTTTCTCCTTCACGCAGACAGCTAAGAGTGATTCTGTTTTCTTGTGATTATGTGGTTTGGATTTAATAAGTGCTTGGAAAAAATAATATATTTTCTATTCTAGAGCCTTTGGAAGGCAATTATAATTAACAATAAACTTGTTCATTTACCTGTGAAGATAATGTGAAATCAATGTGTACAGCCACTGCCATAGTTACATTATGTACTTACTGAAGCTGACCCGAAACTAAGGAACTTAAACCATGCTCATCCCAGGGCATATTAAAGGAAAGGAATAGAATTAGTTGCTAAGAGACTTTGGGTCATCCGTAGCAGCTTCTCCCTTGTGTTCAGCTGGAATAAATCCAAATCCTATTACATACTAAGTAGCTCACACATAAACTTGGAACCCAGACAGAAGGGGGAGGGGGTGTACTTAATTCCTGAGAAGTGGTGCTGATAACCCACAATGATGGGATATTTAACATTAAACTCTGAAGACTTCTCCAATCATTAAGAGGAAAGTTTTGTATTCCATGAACTGAGCCCCCCAAAATACAACTGTACATGACTTAAAATATTTTCAGCTATGCTCAGCATCCAGGCACTAAATTGTATAACTCTTTAGAAGACAGGAACACTATTTATAATAGCTCCAAATTAGAAACAACTCATCTTCCCATAACATAAAAGTGGATAAATAATATGGAATATGTTTATACAATAGAATACTTATGGCAATTAAAAATGAACTACTATTATTGAAACGAGTAAATCCTACCCACATAATATTGAGCAAAGAAGTCAAACACAAAAGAACACATACTATATTGTTCCATTATAGTCAATGTAATCTATAGTACGAGAAGTCCAGATAATAGTTACTTTTAAGGCAGTAGGTAGGTAGTGGATGGAAGGAAGATGACGGAAGCTTTTGCCTCCTTACAACATTTTATGTTTTGATTTGGATGGTGGTTGAATAGATGGGTCACTTTGTCATAATCCAACAGTCTGTAAACTGATATTCATTGCCCTTTTATATATACATTATATTTTTAACACCGTTTATTTTTTAATATTAAGTGGCATTCAGAACTTGAGCACACTGTTTTCTTCACTGGTAAGGTCTCATTCCTTAAATTGTTACAAAAGTATGAGCAATTGGATTCTGTCTATTTTGGGATTGGAAAAAAAGTACTTTTATTTACCACTAATCTCCATGGACATGATCTGTTCACTATTTTTTTTCTTCTAGTGTGAATAATGCCTTTGTTATTATTTTAAACCCAAGATTATTCAGTAATACATTTAAGTTTAAATTTTCTTTTCTATTTTGAGATACTTGTTAATAGCAGTATTAACAAGTATCAATAGTAATATTACCAATTTCAAAAAAGTTGCAAGATATAAAGATACCTTATATTTTCTTCTCATAACCTTATTGTAGCTTATTTAAATTAT